>NW_021680534.1:161724-161858 GCF_001412515.2 Diachasma alloeum
AATGGTTACTTGAAAAAAAAATGGCGACCGCTGCAAAGTGGCTGGCGGACACCTGTGCATCTGATCAGTGTACATTGGAAAAAACTGGAGCACGAATATTTTAATTGACAGATTTCGGAAACACATATTTTTTT
>NW_021680534.1:162018-174458 GCF_001412515.2 Diachasma alloeum
CGAAGTTGCCGGCGGTCACCAGTGTATCTGATCTCTGTACATTGGACAAAAATGGAGCACGAATATTTTAATTGACAGATTTCGAGAACACATATTGTTTTGTACACAACGGTGCCTTCAAAAAAACATGACAACCGCTGCAAAGTTGCTGGCGGTCACCTGTGTATCTGATCAGTGTACATTGGATAAAACTGGAGCACGAATATTTTAATTGACAGATTTTGAGAACACATTTTTTTGTAAACAATGGTGACTTTAAAAAAAGATGGCGACCGCTTCGAAGTTGCCGGCGGTCACCAGTGTATCTGATCTCTGTACTTTGGACAAAAATGGAGCACGAATATTTTAATTGACAGATTTCGAGAACACATTTTTTTTTGTAAACAATGGTGACTTGAAAAAAAAATGGCGACCGCTGCAAAGTTGCTCACGGTGCCCAGTGTACCCGCTCTGTGTACATTGAAACTAACTGGAGCACGAGTGTTTTCATCGTCATAATTTGAAAACATATTTTTTTCAATCATATAATGATTGGAAAACAAAAAAATAACTAGCGCAAGGTATATCTCATTCGCGACCTTATTTGGACCTTGGAGTCATTTCTTTTCAATAGACTTTATATTTCCGAGAATTTCTCATCAATCTTTTTTTTTTTTTATGCTTATTTTATATCGCTTCGAGTCTGATGAGACTATATGGCGATTGATCAAGACTTTAAAAATGGTTAGATCTCACCATTCTACCCGGCCAGGAATCGAACCTGGAACCTATCCGTTGTGAGGCAACGGCCTTAACCACTACGCCAGGCCACCGGGCGATAATCATCAATCATCTTCAAGCACATAAAAAAAAACACATAAATCTAGTCTACAGTATGACGCTGTAATCACTATTCTACTGACCCCCAAATTGAATTTTCCCCTAGAAAAGCCATTTCTCCCAAATCAGCCCCCCTCCTGCCTGCTCTCCTTCGCTAGCCGAGAGCACGTAAAAAGCACATAATTATGACATAATTTTTTTTCCATAATTTCCATAATTTTTCATCCCTTATTTTGCACCCCGTACCCTTAACTCCAGAAGGGTTGGAGCACCAATTTTTTTTGTTCGAGCACCAAAAAACATAAAAAACACATAATTTTGAGCAAAAAAAAAAACATTTTTTGACCTTGTTCCGCTAACTTTAGGAACGTAACAAGCACTTTACGCGCACTAAACCGTTTCGAAAAGTGAACTTTTGAGGCAGGTATCATAAAAAGTTTCAAAAGGTTTCTCTGACTTTTACCAATGCCATGGTGCGCAACAGTGAATTCCGACAAAAAAAATATAAAAACGACGATATCTCGAAAAATTCCAATGGCATGGTACCCACATTTTGCTGGATCTAAATAGATGACATCAAAACGCACATTTAAAAAACAAATTGAAATCGGACCAATAGTTTTTGAGATATTGAGCAAAAGAATTTCACATATAAAGTTGAATATCTCCGAAGCTGCTGGTCCAATTTTGTTCATTCAGAATCCCAAACTTTCTTACCATAAGACCTACAATCGAACGAAGTTTCAAACGTCTATCTCGATTATTTTTTAAGTTATTGTTCGAACAATTTCAGCAAAAAAAAAAAAAAAATGAAAAACCGAGAATAAAACTACATTGCTCAGGGTGTAATGGTCTTTTTTCAATCCAATTAAGTAGATATCATCATGACGAGTATTTTGAAGAAAAAAAATCGAATCGGTCGAATGGTTCAGAAGATACCGACGAAAAACTATTTTCAAAGAATCGCTATATCTCAGGAACCGCTCAACCGATCGAGCTGAAATTTAGCACAAATTGGAGTCTTAGTAGTACCAATTAGCAACGAGAATTTCACTATTTTTGCTTCAATAATTCTCGAGTTGTGGGGGCAGTTGTGGACATACGAATACACATGTGCACACACATACAGCCATTTTTTAAAAACATCATTTCTTCACGTTTCATGACATTTCTAGGTATTTCCATCCAAAATTAAGAAATTGAAAAAAATCACGATTACATAGTATCCATTCGGAAGCAAAAAAGAATCAAAATAATTTTAAAAAAATGAAAATTATTACATACCACTGAGTAATTACATTAGCTGGACACACGATGAGTGTTCCCCCAGGAGGTCCATCCCTGATAGAAGTCCCTCTGACCGGAGGATCTTGATTCAGTGACTCCATAACCAGAGCAATAGTGAGAATAGTCTTCCCCAGTCCCATGTCATCAGCAAGAATTCCCCCAGCTGGTTTACAGGTCTCCCTCCACAGCATCCAGGGAAGAGCCTCCTTCTGATGATCCAACAGGGGCACCAACATCCCCTCAGGCGTTTCCATCCTCATCTCAGGCCGTGGTTTCGAGTTAATCTCACTGTGCAAGTTCTTGATGGTTCTGTTAGTAGCCTCGCACTCCAGCTGCGTTTGTTCACCAGCTGGCTGGTTGTTCTTGGACTTCGGGAGGCATGCCCTCAGATAACTATCATCTTGGGCTTGAGAAAGGCCAGGCACAGGAGCAGGAATTGATGATGGCGAGGGTTCTGAGACTTCAATCTTACTCTTAACTTTCTTCTTCTTAGGTTTTACGAATTTTCTGGGGAACGAGTGCTTCGAACGTCCATCATCCAGACTCTGATAGTCCGAATCATCTGATGTGTGGGATGGGGGAGGATTGGAGCACGTCTCCACGGAGGATGCACACCCATTAGAGTCCCCATCGTCCTGATCATGAATGAAATCGGATCGAATGTTGAACTTGGGGGATTGACAGTTGAAGAAAGCATCCCCGGAATTCTCGTCATGATCCTCAACCCCCCAAGAAGGACCTTGACGTGATGATGCCTCTGGGAGACCCCTTGATACCACTGGAGAAGACGTATGAAGTTGGGAGATGCGAATGAGCCCTGAAGCATCTTGGTCACTTGCGATAGGATGACGAGAGGAATTCGAGACTTTGACAGGACCTTCTGTGTCTGAATCTTCATCCGCAACAGGAGGTGGAGGGGGTGGGGCTAACCTCTCTCTTGCTGCTGAAAGGAGTTTGAAGGGTCTTTCTTTCTCCGGAAGTTCTGGAAGCGATCGAACTGGAGATGAAAGTGGCTCTGGCTCTAGATCAGAAGTTGACGAAAATTCGTGGTGAATTTCTGATTCCTGAACTGGTTCGTCTGATACCTCTTTATCTGCACCAAGTTCTGGTTGGGTGATAATCTCTGGAGACATTAATTCTGGAGTCACTGGGCGTGGAGAAGCTGTCTCAATTGATTCATTCTCTTCTAGACCCAGAGGTGGAGTTGTCTCTCTGGGTTTACAAGCAGTTGGTAGACTCAGAATTACTGACACTGTTGGGTTAATCACTGAGGGCTCAGGAGGGGTCTTCACGCTGGATTCGAGTCCCTGGGATGGGTCCAGGTTGGAATCAACTATTGAAACGTCTTCAGGCGCATTTGGGGTCCAATGAGAGACTTGAGTCATTGCAAGTTTCAGTGATTCTTCTTTATCCTCAGGAGCTTCTGGATATTTAGTTGAGTAAATGTTGGAATCGAGACCCTCCAATCCTGTGCAATCTCCACTCTTCTCGAGAGATTTGTCCTGAGAAGTTTCTCCAGGGGTATTTGACGTCCAGGCAGACACTTGAGTCCCAGGGATTTCCATCTCGTGGTCCTTATCCTTAGGAGCTTCTGTAGATTTTCCTGGGCAAATGTCGGAATCCAGACCATCCAACCCTTTGAAATTTCCACTCTTCTGAATAGATTTGTCCTCAGAAGCTTCTCCGAGAATATCTGATGTCCAGTGAGACACCTGAGTCCCAGGAATTTCCATCTTTTCACCCTCATCCCCAAAAGTTTCTACAGTTTTTGCTGGAGAAATGTTGGAATCCAGACGCTTCAACCCTGTGAAATTTCTACTCTTTTGAACGGATTTGTCCCCAGAAACTTGTCCAGGAGCATTTGACGTCCAGTGAGTCCCAACAATTTCCATCTCTTCGTCCTCATCATCCCGAGCTTCTGCATATTTTCCTGGGGAAATAGTGGGATCGAGATCCTCTGACCCTATGAAATTTCCACTCTTCTGAAGAAATTTGTCCGCAGAAGTTTCTCCAGGAGCATTTGGTGTACAATGAGACAGCTGAGTTCCCGGAATTTCCATCTCTTGGTCCTCATCCTCAGGTGTTTCTGGCGATTTAGCTAGGGAAATATCAGAGTCAAGCATCTCCAAATTTGTGAATTCTTCGCTTCCTTGAGGAGAATCCTCAGCACCTTCTGCAGGTTCTGACGAGTTTCTTCCATCTGAATTTGAATCCTCAGGCTTTGAAGACTCCTCTTGATTCCTCATCTTCTCGGAGTCTGTTGAGTCATTCTGAGAGTTGTTTGAGGTGTCGGGAGTCCCAGACGAAGTGTTCAAATCACTTGAGGATGTGTCTGTCGAGGAAGCGAGGGCCTCGGTTACGAAAGCTAGCTCTGAACCCGGGGATGGTTGAGGTATAGAGTTGGTGATCCTGGGAGTCACTTCAGATTTCCCCTTGATCTCTGGGGTTTTTACTGGATTTTGAGACTTCCTGAGTCCCTTTAAGTGCTTCGGGGTCTTCTCTGGTAACTTCACCAATGGTTCTTCGTTCGATTCCTCCAGGAACTCTGATAGATCCTCAATGGAATCACTGAGATGAAACAGTTTTCTCTTTTTTTTCAGCCTTGAGGGTAGTGTTTTCTCAGATTTCCTCTCGACGTGGGGATCATTCTCATCATCACTGGACTTATAGTTTCTCAACGATGACTTCCTCCTCTTCTGAGAGAGGGAGATGTTCTTTAAGACGTCTTCAAACTTCATTTTCGGGGGGTTCCTGAGTTTCAGGACTTTTGAAGAGGTTTGAGGGTTTTGTTTAGGGGCGTTTGGGGTCTTTTTCACTGGCTCTGGAGACTGGACTGCTAGGGAGACCACAGGGGAGTCTGATTTTTTTATGAACAAACTCTTTCGGAATCTCTTCCTTGGCTTCTTCTGGGTCACATAGTTATGGTCATGGCTCTTTGGAGAATCTTCTGGGATTTCTGGGGAGTTCTGGGTTTTCGTGGGGCATTCTTCAGGGGCTGATGATGATTCACTCAAGTTGAATCTTCTCGCTGGGGCTTCTGATCTTCGACGGCAGGGGGTACTCCCTAGACTCTCTTCTTGGAAATTATCCCAGGGAATCGGTGGGGAATTAGATGGGGAGCCTGAACACACTCCTGACGAGGTCTCTGACTCCTTGGCGTCAACTACCATCCCAAGTTCTAGAGTGTCTGCTCCGCAGAGGGATATATTCATGAATTCAACCTCTGTATCACAGAGGGGTATATCCCGACGCGTCAGGGGGGTAAATTTGAGTGGAATGTTGCTCCTGTCGACACCAATCGAATTTTGAACTCTGGGGAATCCTTCTGAAACAAAAAATGAATTTTTGATTGGATTGAATTACGAATGAAGTGACTGAATCAATAAAAGTCGAAAATTAAAAAAAAAGTTTTACCTTCTCCAGTAACTTTCACACTCTCGACTGTATGAATGTTAATGGCATGAATATTATCCCCCAGAGTCCCCATAGACCTCTGTACCTTGGCTGGTCGTTCAACGTCGTCATCACATTCTTCCAATTTCCTCTTCTGTTCCTCGTTAATTCCAGCAGACATGTTTATGCCCGTGGATTCAGCAAGGGGAGTTGCCTTCTCGAGGTCCTCAATGATGTCATCGAGCTCGAGGATATCATCAGGACAATCGTCACTAATGGTGGGCGACAGAGAGAGAGTCTCATCTAAATCACTGCCCTCTTCTTCTTGATTTTGTTCTCCAGCAGTTTCTTTTAAGATCTCTCCATATTCTTCAATTCTCTCGCCTGGATTCTTCACTTCTTTGGTGACTTCTGGATTTTTAGAGACTGTTTCATCAGGGATTTCCTCGATGATTTCATGAGGTTCATCATTTTTATTCACATGTTCTGACATTTCTTCAATCGATATTTCCATCCTTTCGGTGGAGGTCTGCCCTCTGCAGTTATTTCCCTCGAGAGATTCAATCCTGTCATCTTCAATGATTTTATCATTGTCTTTCGAGATATTTCCAGAAATATTTTGAATACTTTCTTGGAGATTCTCGAGTGATGCGAGTTGATCTCCGAAGAAACTGCCTGTGCTCGAGGTCTCCATCGGTTCTGGCTCCTCATCGCTATCGATTTTCTCTAAGTTTTGATCAGGAAAATCAAAGTCTGTGGAGATTGATTCATCGTTTACCTCCTGCTCCCAGTCGAGAAGTTGGGACTGGATAGTTATGTCCACGAAGGGATCTTCAAGGTCATAAATGGATTCGCTGCTTCTCTCTTGTGGATCAGGATCCTCAACTACACCTGAAGCATCATTTCTTCCCTCTGGATTTATTACTTCTTCGAGAATTTCCGAGAAACTCATCGTCTCTTGATGCTCAGCAATTTCTTGAGAAACTCCAGACATTTCCTGAGATACAATTTCTCCTTCTGAATTTTCAATCACATTATCGTTCGCTTGTTTTTTAGACTTAATTTTGTCAGTCGTATTTTCTGAATTATTCTCTTCAGATTCCTCTTCGTTGTTATGATTTTTAGAAATGTCCTCGGAAATGTTAAGAATCTGTTCATTCGTCTCTTGATTCCCTCTCTCCTTATCACTATCTACATTAGAAACCTCGTCAATCTCAGGAACTTCACCATTATCTTGGTTTAAAAAAATGGCTGAATCGAACATTGACAGAATTTCATTCAGATTCCTAGTCTCTTCAGGTTTGTCGATCAAATCATCCACCTCGATAAATCCCTCCCTCTCATTTCCCGAAGAGCTCTCGCCCTCGTCCGACAAATCTGGTCGATTCTCTTCTCTCCTGTCGACTGAAATTCTGTTCTCGTCGGTAATCGTAAAGTCTTCGAGGTCCTGGAGAGATTCCAAGGTGTCGAGAGACTTGAAACTAATACTGTAGTTTGTGTTCTCAGCGTACAATGACCTGTCCTCGCAGGACTTCATTGAGTCAAAGTCCATGTCCTCCTGGACTCGGGGGTTGTCCCATACGTGATCCATCGGTTCACGCTTTATCTCGCGTTCCTCGCGTGTGATCGGGGTCTTAAGAACTCGAGGATTCGACAATTCAGACTCGAACCCGTCGAAAGGTTCCCCTTTGCAAATCTCTGGGGAATGAACTATTTCTTTGGTTTTTTCAAGGGTGGAGTCCTCGGGATAAATCAGTATTTCAGTTTTCAATTCTTGCTGCTGGGGCTGCTGGAGACTAGTCAGGGGGTGACTGTCGTCCTCGTCGTCCGACAATTCGACAAAGGTTATTTGTGGGTAAACGTAATTGTCGATGTCGAGGTACTCCTCCGTGCATTCTCTTTTGATTTCGAATCCTTTTTGAAAAAAATAGGACAAGACATTTAAAAATCTAAAAATCCTCTCATTGAAATAATGAAACAGCAATTGTCAATAATAAATAATTGTTGTTGTTCATTTAATTACATAATAATAATCCGATAAAATTTTTCATCACCGATTTGAATTGTTTGCTACGTTTTTTATTATGGATTCTATGAAAATGTGAGGATAGGAATTGAATTTAGGGGCATTGGTTCATTATGCGAAAAAATATATCAATTTAAAAATTTTTCCTAGACATTGGAAAATTAAAAATTCTGTTTTCGTGTTGATCTTGTTTCTCTTCCTCTTTTCACTTTCTTCCATCAGAATTAGATAATCGACAGGAAATCCATTGCTTTTTCTTTATTATTAAAAAAAAACGTTTAGAAATTTTCAAGACGAGAAATCGATTTCTTAAATTTATTTCTGATTTTTCTTCCCTGCATTTTCGTATTTGCTATTTCTATGAACGGAATACGATCACAGAAATGAAAAATGTTAATTTCCCTTCATTTTTTAAGAAGAAAAAAAAAACAATTGGAAAAATTGCAAAGACATAGAAAAATAGATTTTTTCATTTTATTAATACTGATTCATCATGATCGATTTCTCTTTGCAGTTTCCTTATTCGGTTCTATTGAAATGAGATCAAAGGGATGTAAAATGTTCATATTCGTTCATATTTTCAGATCATTGGTACTAATTAATTTAAAGAAAAAATAAAGAAATGAAAAATTTTAGGTATGATTATCGAAAATTGTCGATCTGTATTCCCACGCGATTTATGGGGAATTCCTCTTCATTCAATGTTGTAGAGTAAAGGAACAAAAATATATATAATAACAATAAAAATGAATAAAATAAAATTACTCTAATAGTGAAGAAGCGAAGCCCCCGTTCGCTATGAATAATTAAGTAATTGTCAATAATTATTGCGATGTCAATCTACAGAAATTAATAGAGCTGACTTGATTGGAAGCAATAATAAATTGAGCAACAGATGACATTTTTTATTCTCATTTTCATTTTGTTTTGTACTTTCAAAACAAGATTGTTTTTCAATAGTGAATAGATGGGGGGAGGGGTCGGGCCTGTACACCAAGATTAGCACGAGCGAAGGACAAAGGGGTCACTCTTGTTTTGTGGGCAATAAAAATCGTCCACGAACGGATTCGAGTGCACAAAGAAGAGGGTAATAAACGGCTGTGAAATGGGGAAAAACTTAGGGTACTTGAGTATCTGGTGACCATGTGTTTTAGGTTTTGTATTCTTGGGAAAAACTTTGAATCTCGGGGTGAAAAAGGGGAGAAATTCATGAATGAAACAAATGATCGAACAAAAAACCATGAAACTTTTCATGAAAATTATCGAATATTTTGTAACAATTTTTTATAAACTGTAGATTTATCTTTTATCTAGAACATGAATAAGGTATATCCCAAGACAATAGAATCCAAAAGCTAGTCCCTATGGATTTCCATAAAAAATTCTAAATGACTGAATTTATTGCATTCTCATAAGTTGATTCTATCCTCATATGTGGTTAACCCTAGTTGGTCACCCTACGCGACCCAACGACTTGGTCACGTCCGCGGGGAAGTGCCGCCGTGTTATTTAGGCCCGAACGTTGCCAAATTCACTCTACACTGCCCAGGTGCGTTTAGCGAGTTTCCGGCAACGTCGCGTAACAGGCACCTTCATTCAACATGAGAAAAAAAAAATCCTCTGTGAGGAAAAAATTGTTTTCTTTAGGAATTTCGAGAATTATGTTGTTCTGAAACTGCTCTAATTTTTTAGATACTTTAATTGGAAAAAGTCAAATTTTTTTGAATTTTTCCGATCATTCAATGGCAATTCAAGAAAAACGACGGGCTGCGGCGTTCCCCTCATATGGTGACCAATCTAGGGTTAATGCAAGTAACATAATGGTTTGAATTGAAAAAGAAATTATTTGTTAAACAATTGTTTGAATCATATAAGTTTTCACGAAATTTTCATTTTTTAGAGTTGAATATCGCAGAAACTGTGTAGTACAACATTTTACAAAAAAATCACCGAATTTGGAATAAAACAATCCATTGCAGATTAGTTTTTTAAACACGTCGTAAGAACCGTTTTCTCATAAGATGGAAAAATCGAGGTTCGGGGGGGGNGGGGGTCCATAACCGCCTGCAAAATGAAACAGTCAAAAAAACGACTGTTTGACCACAATTGAAGCAAAAAATTTTTTTATTAATTTTAAATAGTACATTACATGTCCGAGCCTTGGAAAACAGATCACCATCCCCCACGTGCAAGATTGCCTTCCGAGCCGAAGACGAGGATGGAAAGCAATGAGGGAGGGTGATATGTTTTCCATGGCGAGGTGTGTATATTAATTTGTGTGAACTTTTTTTTATTCTTGGGAGTACTGATGAGAATAATAATTTTCCATTCAGTAAAATGGAAAAGTATTGAGAAGTTTTGATGGGCGAAGATTTTGTCAATGGATTATTCAATTGAAATACAGCATCATATTTTCCTTTTTCCTCCTCTGGGTCTCCCCCCGGGTCTTGCTCTGAACTTTTGCTGTTTGATTTTCTGTACAATTAATTCATTGACAAAATCTTTGCCCGTCAAAACTTCTCAATAGTTTTCCATTCTACTGAATGGAAAATTATTAGTCTCATCACTAGTCCCATGAATGAAAAAAAATTGATTACAAAAAAAAAATTCAATATAATTTTTTTTGCTTGAATTGCGTCAAATAGTCGTTTTTTTTTGGCTGTTTCATTATGCCCCATGTTTCACTTTCCCCCACTCCCCAATTTATTATTTCCTAAACTGTGCAGTACAGACAAATTATCTATAAAAAACATGGAGATAATCTTAAGAAAAACGTATTTTGTAGGGATATACCTTAAGGAACTTCCACAGTAAGTATACTTGGTGAAAATTTCGAAATTGTATAAAGACGCAATACTTGGATCATATGTTGTTGAGCACATTCAAAAACTATCCCCAAAATTCCAAGTACCTTGTCCACCCCATTTTCGAGATATACATCGTCAAAAATGGAAAAAACACAAAAATTGAATGTTTGGCGATGCATATCTCAAAAATGGGGTGGACCGGGGACTTGAAATTTTGGGAATATCTTTTTAATGTGGTCAACAACATATGATCCAAATATTGCGTCTTTATACCATTTCGAAATTTTCACCAAGTATACTTACTGCGGAAGTACCTTAAATGCCTTCCGTTCGAGGAACGATAAAGAGACGGAGGGGGAAATTCTCGGTAAAACGTCGTTAAAAGATCGGAAGGAAATAACGAAATAATGAATCCTCCGATCGTCATGTGAGATGTTTTTTCCCCTTTCAGAATCTTGATTGAGAATCTTTGGGTCCAAAGCTTTACAAAGAGAAATTTTGGAATGCTGTGATGAACACAATTTAATTATAAAGTTGAAAAAATAGACAGAAGTTTAAAAAGTCCAAGAAAAGTGTGACGCATCTTTGGACTGGCATGCAAAGGAAATTGGCGCGATGATTCCTCAGTTACAGACAGAAAAAATTATTCTCCTTGAACGCGGGGAATCATAATTTCACAATTCCCCAAAAATAATCAAGAAATCCCCTCACAAAAAAATAACATCGAAGATTGAAAGGAATGGAGACAAAAAACTTTGAAACTCACCCGAAAAGTTCCCTCCGTCGGCGATCCCCTCGTCCTCGCTGATTGATGCGTCACCACTTCTCGAAATTCTGTAATAAAGAATGACATGAGGAAAAACCTTTAAAAAATGATTCCAACCTAATCCCTTGTCACTTTTCTGTACCCCCTTGATATTTAATTCTAAACCCCTCGAAATTTCCCACAAAATCGTAGTAAAAGTAGAGTTACATTGTCCCTTGGACTTCTTCCGAAAACTGAGTGCCCTCGTGCCGGATTCCGCGCCAGGAAGGACTCTCCTCATCGTCCGAATCAACTGTTATCACGTGAAAATGTCTAATCGTATCCATATTCACAACACACTTTTTATTTTGCGTTGCACCAAGAATCTTGTCCGATAAATACTGCGTAAATCTCTTGAAGAGACTCATGAATCACTATTATTTTCCTCGGAAGGCACTGGATCAACTGAATAATTCGCCCGGTGGCATATAAACACGGCCGGCCGACAGGCAGTTTGTTTTGAACAGGCTCACACAGGCTTTCCCCCTCTTCACCCTCACGATTGCAAACGACGATCGTCGTGAGCCTGCTTCGAACTGCTGCTTCGTGATTGGATGAAATATGCTGGATTTCTCACGCATGTGCATAAGAGCGATATTTTTCATCCCATTTCACCACTGATCTCTATATAACTGGATAGCCGATCCCTATGGCAGCCAGTGAGTTTATTAGAGAGGTACGCAGCGCCTCCGGATAGTAGTCAGCGAACTAAGCTTCTCTCCAGTGCGCATGTCCGTGTCAGCTGCAGGTAGTGGGGCAGTGGTAAATTTACCGAGAGCATTGGGAAATATTATAGGATATTTTACCGTGTAGTACATCCAGAATAACAGACGAACTTTTGTTAATAATCAGTGAAAACTGACATTGTCTATAAATGCGAAAGGTAGCCGAAGCATGGAGGAATATCGAAATTAGTACAATTGTTATTAATATTGTATTATTAATGAATTGTATAATCGTTAATAATTGAAAAAATTGAATTTTTAAAAACTACAAAGAATCGCCAAAGAATGTTATTAGATTTTTTTAATCGTAATTTTTTGCTGGATTTAATTGACGTTTTAGGTTTTTCAAAAAATCAATTTTGAAAAATCAGGATTTAACCCACTGTCTTATGTCAAAGTCCATAACTTTGTTGTAGAGCAAGATTGAAATCGGAATTTTTGACTCAAAATATGAAAAAAAACAAGAAATTTTTTGACCCATGATACAATATGAATGACCGTTTTTTAAACAATATCCATTATTTATTTATAAAACGGAGATGTTTGAAAAGAAAATAATATGTTGAAAAATGTAATTT
>NW_021680534.1:175181-189978 GCF_001412515.2 Diachasma alloeum
TGGATGGGGAATTTAATTCTCCATTGAACAGTCTTTGTTTCATCCCTTAATATTAATTAGTCGGCGAAGAAATCAACTGAAAAATATGAAGTAAACATTGAGTACAAGGAGGACAAAAGTACCCATCCGAACCTGTCCCTGTGACAGCGGGACTGCGACTGCCGAGTTACGCAATTTTAATGATGAACACAAGATACTCTTTTTTTGTTTTTAAACTGACAGTACATAGCCGGAGAACCCACGAGCTATTTAGCCTCCCGTATCACATCATAGGGTATAAGAAAATTCATTATTATGAATGAAATATTCACTCTTAAACAATAAGAGTGACAGATCTGGATTCTACAAACAATTGCAATCGAATGAAAAAAAAAAAATTGAAAAATAAAAATTTGTCGGCTAGATTCATGGACTATCTTGATTAATTAATTAAAAAAGACTCATTGACTCTTAAACGTTAAAAAGGGATGTACAATGACCTGCTAACGAATTACAAACGATTCGATAGGGTCATTTGTTTCAAAATATTTTCTTGTCGGCTAATAGTATACTGCTCAGTCAAACCCCCCGATCCGGGCCTCTACTCAGGTCTATCCTCTTTGGGTAGGATTATGTTGACGGGGGGCGTACAAGCGGAGTAGGGCAGCTGTGTGCGCTGTTGTCGCGTATCATCCACTTTGCTACGAGCGATTTTTTCCCCGGAAGTGAGTCGAAAAATTAATATTACGTTCTTATTTGCCCCGGTTCCTCTGATTTCGCCCGGATCAATCGATTCAGATTTTTTTTTTACATTTTTTCTATATTTTTCGGGATTTTTCATGAATCTGTAAATTGGCCAATCTTTTATTTTAGTGAATCATAACCTCATAAGAGCCAATGCTGGATCTTCAAATTTTGTTTATTTAAATTCTCAATAGTTAATACCGGTTGAAAGATCAAGATTGTCATCTAAATTTTTTAAATATTTCTCGCTATTACAGGAAAAAAAATTGAAATTCTGTTGATTTATTAAACATTTTCACTTGGCACCCTTAAACTTGGGATGGGAAGTTCTCCCGCACGCGGCATATTCACCAGACTTGGCCCCATCCGACTATCACTTGTTCCGGTCCATGCAGCACGCCTTAGTAGATAAACAGTTTAAAATGCTGGGGGATGTACGTAAATTCCTCGATGACTTTATCGCCTCGAAGCTTGCAAGTTTCTTTCGCGACGGCATTCGAATGTTACCATAGAAAACGATGGACAATATTTCCAAGATGAAGTTCGTTGTTCTCTATTTTTTTATATTAAATAAATTTACTGAAAAATCTGTAAAAATTAAGTCACACACCTAATATAAGGGTAAAAAAATTAGGGTCAANAAATTGGCCAATCTTTTATTTTAGTGAATCATAACCTCATAAGAGCCAATGCTGGATCTTCAAATTTTGTTTATTTAAATTCTCAATAGTTAATACCGGTTGAAAGATCAAGATTGTCATCTAAATTTTTTAAATATTTCTCGCTATTACAGGAAAAAAAATTGAAATTCTGTTGATTTATTAAACATTTTCACTTGGCACCCTTAAACTTGGGATGGGAAGTTCTCCCGCACGCGGCATATTCACCAGACTTGGCCCCATCCGACTATCACTTGTTCCGGTCCATGCAGCACGCCTTAGTAGATAAACAGTTTAAAATGCTGGGGGATGTACGTAAATTCCTCGATGACTTTATCGCCTCGAAGCTTGCAAGTTTCTTTCGCGACGGCATTCGAATGTTACCATAGAAAACGATGGACAATATTTCCAAGATGAAGTTCGTTGTTCTCTATTTTTTTATATTAAATAAATTTACTGAAAAATCTGTAAAAATTAAGTCACACACCTAATATAAGGGTAAAAAAATTAGGGTCAAAATATAAATAATAGCCGGGAATGAGGATCAGAATAAAAGCCGGTATAAAAATCGGAAGTAAGGGCCATAAGGGGAATAATGATTGTCTGAAATAATTGACAATTTTTTTATCAAGATATCTTTCTAACTGTAATCTAGTAGGAAATATGCCACAGCATCTCCCCGTCGACTGACTCGGCAGACGGCTGGCCTGCAACTCCTGGCAGTTTGCCGCCGACTCGACCAACCAAGTCGGTAATTCAACGCTGCCGCTATCTCGCGGCGTTCCCCAATCTGAGCTTCTTTACCATATATTAATAGAAAATAACTAACCGACGGCCGTGGCTGTATGGTTAGAGTATGGGATTGGCACGTGAGCAACCCGGGTGCGATACCCGGCTAGGGAGCCAAAATTTGTAACACTCTAATCTCACAGTTTCGCTGTCGAGCGGGGGAGTCTCCTTAAAGGGACGACTGTACCTGGGCAGGTATTTCCCTCC
This sequence comes from Diachasma alloeum, assembly GCF_001412515.2. NCBI lineage: Eukaryota > Metazoa > Arthropoda > Insecta > Hymenoptera > Braconidae > Diachasma > Diachasma alloeum. Next base: position 177,560 of record NW_021680534.1, read on the forward strand.
AGTGAGGTTTTCCCTCGTCCTTCGGCGAATGCGGTACAGGGGGTTGGGGGGTGGGAAGGGAACAAATCGTAAAAACCCGAAAGGGTATACGAGAGAAAATAATTTTAGAAAATAACTAACTAAGTGGGAATGAATTAAAACAAATTCCTCATCTTTCAACATTTCTATAATTCTGCACTATTTCGACCATTTTCGGCCTATTTTTGCACCTTAAAATGAGATCCATGCTATTGCGGGGATGTACCATGGAATCTCAATGCAATCTCATGCATGAAATTTTATTATATGTACTAGGGGGCTACGCTCCCTGCTCGCTTCGCTCGCCAACCCTGGGGGGGGGGCTTCGCTCGCCCCCTCCTATGTAGCTATGCGGGTATGAATAAGGGGGTTTATACTTTCATTGTTAAAATTCTATTGTGAAATACATTCATTGGCCATCAAATAGAATAATCCACTCAAGCCACTCAAAATTTCTATTTCTGGATGTATTTCTCCCCCCCTAAAAGGAAGGGGATCAGGCTCCATCCAACACCCGTCCAATGAGGCACACCCACTCAATATTTTCCATCCATTCATATATATTCTGAAACTCCATTTATATTAGACATAACCCTTATGACGCTTACATCTCCATGACATTTATGACCCTTATATCCCCATAACCCTTAGCAACCACATGACCCTTGTGATCCTTATGGCCCTTAGCAACCCCATGACTCTTATGACCCTTAGCAACCCCATGACCATTGTGACACTCGTGACCCTTATGAACTCTGAAATTTTTTTAGCGTTAGGCAACACTACGTTTTTATTTTGAACCCTATGACCCTAAGGGTTACTATTTGTGACCATTATTTTGACCTTTATAACCCTTATGACCCTTAGCGTGTTCTTTTTAAAAAATAAAAAACAAAAAACTCACTCTTTTTATTATTATTATTATTATTTGAAATAATAATAATTTTTTTCAGTAAAATATAATGATAGTTTTTAATAATATTTGCCGTTAGAAGGACAGTGGCGATATACAGTAGTGTATATATAGGTATATATATATATATATATATATGTAATAATAATAATAATAAAAATAATAATGACAATAATAATAATAATAAAATGTAATAATTATAGAACTGAAAAATCAATTATTTGAAATAATCATAATTCTTTTCAGTAAAATATAATGAGTTTCTTTCTTTTTTTGTTTCGACTCTTAATTCGACCTTGTTTGACTCTTAGTCTTAATCTTAATCTTAACCGTTGTTCCGCCGCTTAATATCCCCGTAACCGTTATGAACCTCACATGCCCATGACATTTATGACCCTTATATCCCCATAACCCTTGTCCCTGACCCTTATTGTTCCTGACCCTTGTCCCTGACCCTTGTTCTTGACACTTGTTCCTGACCCTTGTTCTTGACTCTTGTCCCTGACCCTTATATTAAGCATCGCTTGAATTTTTGGGTCCCCTGAATTTTCCCTTATTTTTTTATTACATAGAGAGATTCAGGTTCCAACTCTGCGTCGCCGCCGCTACTTCCGTCCTCTATCCCCCTCCAACTTTCATTCAACTGACGACAGTGCGCTGTTACGAACAACTTAATTTGTAGAATTTTTCAAACACGAATAATTTTATTCGTGCCTTAAAACCTCCGTTTTTCTTTTCATTCGACTGCTCACCGGACGTTCTCTGCAGTCCTTGCACATTCTTAACCGCTCACCACATCTAAAACTTAAGTCAGGGTCCGGGGGGGGGGGGCGAAGTCTCCCCCACTGACCAAAAATCAAATACACAATAAAGAAAAAAATAGAAAAAAGAAAACAATTTGTAAATTTTGTCAATTAAAAATAATCACAAGAAAAATTTAGTACTTTCATAAAAAAAATTTACTGAATTTCTATTCAAACTCTATAAGTCTATTGGAGTTATGTGAATATTCTATAAAATAATTCTATTGTTTTTTTGGATCATTTCTATTGAAGATTATACAACTTTACGATGGCATATTTTTAAAAAAGCAATTTTAATCAAAAATTGAATGAAAAAAACAACTATTTTTCCTTCGTTTCATTTCACTCGTTATTCAAATCATTTTTTAAATCGATAATGTTTTATGATTTGATCATTTTCGTCACCGAAGCCTCCACTAACGAAAAAATCAACCAGTCACAATAAAAAATATAAGGAACAAGGAAGGAGCATAAGGAACAGGATGGAGAACTAGAGATCGGCCGAGCGCAATCCTGCGGTTTTTCAAAAAGCTACATTGGTTCATGCAAATCGTCTTATTTGGTTGAGATAATGATCATTCAAGAACTTGTAATCAAAATTATTTTGTAATTCCTCTTTATTGTAAACTTCGTACATAAATTCCGGAAAATATCCAAATGAAGATGACTGGAGTATTCTAATACTCTACATATAACTATGCGTATTTCGTTCATATTAACTCACCTATTCCCAATTTTTCTGTTGGGAATATCCACAGACGTGGATTCATCGTTTACTTTTACTCTCGAAAATTATTCCTCTCTCACCTTCATTCATTTCCAATTCGGTTTCATCCAATTTTTAGTCGTCAAGTAGCTGAATAAACTATGATAATAGACTTCGTAAATTCCTCTTAGTCATAACAAATTATTTTTAAAAAATCTGATGATGTAATCGTTGATAGAATCCTTTATAGAACGAGGACATCCTGCCTATTTTCGAGAGATTCATAATATCATATTGTAATATGGGTGACCATGAATTACGAAGTGGAACTAGATAAAAAAATTCATGCACAGATACTGTTACTAATTCGTCTCTCTATTAATAATTATATTTCAATAATTTTTCTAACTAATGAGATTCAGTATTTTCGACGGTTCCATCTCATGAACTATCTAATCATATCGCCAAGAATAGAGTTTATCGGTCAGTTGGCGCGCTCTTTTTAGTATCTCACTCACACTGCAGAGGTCCTATAGGTTGACTAGCGTTGCGTGAGGGAAATGCTTATAGTGCGCCTACTGACGAGTTAATTGGGTGAATAATACTATGTGCATCATTGATTATAAAATTTACAGATAAAAAACAATTGTAGATCCTAAATATTAAATTTTATACAGAGAGTTAAATTCATATAAATTCCTTAATTCGAATTCCCCTTCATACGCTAATATTTACTTTCATCTTTATTTAATTAACATGAATTATTATCTCATATCAAATGTGAAAATCCAATTTTTACATGAACTCTTCATGCACCGTTCAGCTTTTTTTTCGGAGAATTCGAATAGTAACATATCAGGATAATGATATCACCTCGACAAAGTACATTATACTTTGAAGGGAATTTATGGATTCATTCATGAATTTAAGGTTTTGTCAGTATATAATTATATTAAACCATGACGATTCTTGTATTAAATGTATATATATACACAATTAAAATATATAACCGACTGGAAAATTGCTGATATGGATGAACGCAGTATAAAGAAGAAAAATCTCAACATATATAAATCAATTCGGATAAACTAGGATTCTGTAAAATTGTTAAAAATTCAAATGTGCTCCCCGATGTTCAACAGACGAATATTTTCACGATGTCTGTGCGATCATTAAAGTAGCATGAACATCCAGTTGAGTCGATGAGCCTAACGTGGAAAAATAAATTTGAAATGCTCAAGACATGATGATTTATCATGGATAATTTTTTATATGCATTTTCACTTTAATGAGTACAAGAAATTAAATTTTTCTTTAGTAACAGTCTCTTGATTGCCTACATTTTTTTGTGTCAATGTTAACGTTGTATATTCGAAAGTGTTTTTCTCTCCATGGTGTGACCATTGCACAGCCAAACGTCGCCATATTTACATGACACGCAATTTTGAGAGACCCTGAAGAACAGTATTTATAACGAACGTTTGAGACTGTCGTTAATTTCATATTGGACTTTTTATTTATTTCTCAATTTTTTTCAGGATTTTAATCTTTTTAAAATTGAAAGATCATTTTCTCATAAGACTGTCCTATTTGGAACTTTTAAATTAATTATTATCAATAATACTAATAACTTCCATGGAAAATTAATTTCAAATTTTAATCGTTGAGGGGAAGCGCGCCTGAAACTGGAAAGTCAGTGGTGACTCAATAGACCTATCGAGCGATTTCTGATAAATGAAGGTACATTTGGAGAAATAGAAATTATGTTCCATTCACTTTGCCTCAAGACTTCATTTTTCGAGTTTTTACCGTAGAAATGCTCCATGGACTACAATTTCCATTCGATTCAGATGTTTTTTTTCACTTAGATCATGAGAACTCTTTTTTGCTCGCTTTTCAATAACGTCTAAAAAAGGATTATTTTCAGTAGTTAGGAAGTTTGTATACATATTTTTCTGATTGATTAGCTTCTATTTACTGTTACCATCTTCAATTACTCAAAACCATATTTTTTTATGCTTTATGAAAAACTGAGCAAGAAGGGAAAACTGGGGAAAAAAATGATTTTCTCATGATCCAATGGAAATTTCATTCTTTCGAGTTTAACGAACATCTTTAAAAAAGACGATTTCTACGGTTATCATATAATCTTCATATTTAGTACGAGTATTTTGATTTTAAAAATTATTGCAAAGAATCGACTTTAAAATTATTAGAAAATTTACCGACAGAAGAATAATTTATATTTTTTTACGGATATTTAAATATTTTGCTCATCTTTAATATATCAGCTTGTAAAAAAGCTAGAGCAATGATGCCTGGGCTCAACAGTAAACGAGCTGAACAATTACTGACCATGACCAGAGGGAAATTGAGCACAACCATTAGACTCGTTACTGAACATGGACGGTTCAAGGCACATTGCAAGAAGATGGGCATAAGCGACAACAATCTATGCAGATTTTGCAATGAAGCGAAAGAGAACGCTTTCCCCACAATAGATCAGCTCGTAAGCAACGAAGTCGTGGATATATTGAGACAGGCCACCAAAGCCGGGTTTCAAATATAAAAAACATTACTCAGTGAAGACGAAGCTGCAATAACTTAGAAAGTCCGGTGGCATCGAGGAGGCTAGTGCCCCCTCCGCTTGCATACCTAACTAACTAACTATATGGCAGCTGCAGATTGATGGTATAAATGAGGTATTTTGCACGTGTACTTCACTGATAGAAAGGATTAGTTATTGTTAATGAATGGATTTGGTTGGAGACGAGGATCTATTTGGTCTCACCAAATGTTCACCCGTTAATCCTATTTACTAAAGATGAAAGAAACATGAAGTTGTTTTATATCGAAATATCTCGAAACTGCCTGACCCCTAAACCTCAATTTTGATTGGTCAATGAGTCACGTGAAGTAGTTGCTGAATAAAATCCTCGGTATTTTCAAATTCTTCAAATGGCAAAAATTTTTTCTGCGTCTTATTTTTCACTTTTTCATGTGTGAAGTTTATCTTTATATCAAAACATATCTAAATTGCCTAATTGTTGATCATGAGAAAAAAAAACATAGTATTTCTAAATTTTTTCAACTCACAAATTATTCTTCACTTCCCAAATATTAATTTTTTCATATTTATCACACGCCAAAATGATCAATTCTTGTTTCTCAGATTTTCATACATAAATTCTAAACTCTACAAAATTCACGAAAATTCTTCGGTTTCCCAAATAATTCGAGAAAAATCTGTGATTTACAGTTATCTGGAAAATTGTCAAATTTTCCGAAGAATTCAAGAAATTTTTTCAGTTTTCTAGGAAATCAATTCATAACCCTCCCCTGATTTTACAACAGTTACAGATTTTAATCAGATTATTTTAAAATGTAAAAAAAAAGAATCAATCGAAGATTAAAAATTATTCATTGATGCTTCACTCTTCATTCTCTTCATTCTCTTAATCCTCTTTAAGTTATTATCAATATTTATATAACATCTATGAGTAAAAGAAGTTTAATAAATTCGTTTTCTTCATTTTCACAACAAAAAGATAAGCATGCGCGAAAGCGCGCGCACAGATCTAGTAGTTAACAAACGCACATTTGAGGGGCCTTATTCGACTCGATTTTTACTTTTCAAGGGAACCATTCGTTAACTACTAATGAATATTCATTTCGTCATATTCAACACTACCATTCGTTAATAGTTAACGAATCTCGTTTGGAATAAATGAATCAGTCTATCAGTGTCCGTGAACCTTCAGAAATTTGGGATCCCACAGTTCAGAAATATACTGAGAGATGTTATCCGGGCCAGCTCGGAGGAAAGAATGCGAGTTGTCGAGCTATAAGCGATTGATCAACAAGTAAATATCGAGATAGACATTTCACTTCCTTTTTCGATTATACTTCCCCTAAATTCTCTCTATCTCTCTTCGATATAATTCCTTCCACCGATAAAATCATTTACACGGTAAAAACTCGAAAGATTTACCCTGAAAGACGAGGGACAATTTTTTAGATGTTATATATAAAAAATCACTGTATAGGTTTATTACGTCACCACAGATATTCAAGTGTCAGAGGGCTTCCCCTTAAATATCGAATTGGGTTCATACTGCTTTAAATAAATCGTATTGACGATGAAGAGGAGAATCACCTCATCGAGGCACGTTATTTCCAAAAATCCCCCCATAATAATAGTAGTAAGACCCTCTGCTGTCAGACTCTCTCCAATCGTTTTTCCCGGACGATCCACCCAAGTAATAGAGTAGAATGGTTTTCTGCAGGAGCAAGAAGACACAAAAGGGAGTGAGGATGCCGATGATGTAGAAGAACTTCGGACACCTGATGTCCTGCTAGAAATGGGGCAAACACACTTTCCCAGCGAATAACTCGGATATGACTGTTATCCAGAGTGCGAGGACGAATAGTATGTAAGAAATTCCGACTTGGTGGGAGTTGGGGAGCTGATACGGCTGGCCTCCGATCTCATCAACGTGGAAACCCATGGGGAATATCACTGCTGCCAGGCAGAAGAGCACCACTAGAATGAAAAAATAATAAACAAGAGTTTTGATATTTTGGAAATATCGATTTTGTCATTTCGGCCGCAAAGCCGCGCTTGCCTACGGATGTTATGACAAAATGAAGTATTTTCACACACCAGCACGGAAAGTTCGTACTTTGCTCTCTGATGAACGCGAGGAAAGTGAGTACTTCCCGTCCTAGGATGGAAAGTTGCTCTTTCAGGGGAAAAGTAATCAGTACTTTCTGCGAGTAAATATAGTTAGCCGGGTAAATTCATTTCTTCCACATCTAGTATTCAAAACCATCTTTAAAATGGTTTGGTGATGATTGGTATAAGCTTAGAATTCGAATATCTTTAAAAGTACTATCTACTACTTTAGTGCAAAAACGTCTAAGTCATGGGATCTTGAGTTCACTATTGCTGTGGTCCTTTCTTATTACATCCATCAGTTTTTTCTAATTTCAATGGATATAAGGTGTTCCTTCTTCTACTGCGTCGTGTCTTCTTACGACAATAAACGACACCTTTATTACGACACCTTCATGGTGAAGAATTAAAATTCTTCTCTCAACGAGGTAACCAAGTTTTTAAGGATGTTTAACCTATCAAGTGGACAACTCAGTGGAAAAGAAAGATAAAATCGACTAAAAAAATGATTCATATTACAAATTATTTTTCTCATCAAATTAGAAGTGTTATGGCGTACTTTTCCGATCTCAAAAACAATAATTTAAAAACATGTTCATAAATAATGGAGGACTTGTGACTGCAGTGGTAACATCAAAATAATGATGAATAATGTGGGTTTTGGCTATACATCCTTAAAGGAACCAACGGTTGTTGAAGAATTCAATTCTCACCAACTCTTGGCGTGACCCAGTACTCACGATAAGGACAAAAAGAAAATATAAAAAATTTATAAATTACGTATATTTGAATTTAATCGATAGGCTTGTGGTGTTGGTATACCATTGATCAGCAAACGATTTGCAGTGACACTTTTAGAATCTATTAATGTATATATGTCCCTGCCAACTTGTATTTACCACTTTCTGCCCGAAAGAGCAAGGGCAATTGTTATAAAACTATTTAAAAGATGTGGCTGTTCAAGTTACCCTTTTTCCGAATAATTTTAATAAAGACGATCAACTTACTCGCAGTAAATCCGACCCATCTCGCATAAGGAATAACATGTCTATCCCAGTGAGAACACGCCAGCAAAATTATCGTAACAGTTATTAAAATACATCCTACGAATATACAGGCGAGGGCGATCAACCACTCTGGTTGTAGATCAGGGGTGTAGCATATCTGCGGTCTGTTGTACAGAGTCATACATGACCACATCAGCCCTAGTCTCGTATCACCTGAAATCATAATTATGTTGTTGATGATTACTTCTAAAGCACATAACTGTTTCATATTTCCATCACAACATCTAAAAGGATTTTATATTTGTGAAACTGCCTGACGTACTCACACACATTTTCTAAAAACATCATATCTTGACGTTTCATGACATTCTACATAATTTCCAAGCAAAATTGGAAGATAGTAAAAATCGACAATTACGAAAGCTTCCATTCGGAAGCAAAAAAAAAACAAGCAGGGGTTCAAGCCTATTCGACAGAAGGCATGCGACCGTTACTTTTTGTCTTATAAGTCTTTTTCTTTCTTTTATTTCTACCAATTCCATTGGTAGTAAGCTTCCGAATGAATCCGTACCACTTCCCTGTTCCTAAGACAGGCATACATACGCAACCACATTAATTCTGTTTCTATGTGGAAATTATTAACTAACACTTGATATTGAAACAATTTAACCTTGAAAATTAGAGATTAGATTGCTGGATTCGAGATTGCTTGATGAGTGGGCCTATTAATAATTTTATATATCCTGGGCAATTTGTCGAAAGTGTCTGCAAACAATTCATTTTCTTCATAAAAGACGAGAAGAAAATCGAATGAGAAACCATCAATGTTTTCTACTACGCATAAAATCATTTTATTAAAAAAAAATTTATATTTAACCTTTTGATAAAACGGATTTATACAAAAAAATTAATATCTTCCAAACTACTGGGCCGATTGCACCCATTCGAAATATGGACCTTTAATATTATGAGAGATATAATCATACCAAATTTCAACTTGATATCGTCTTTTTGTCTCAAGTTATCGTGCGCACAAGGATGAAAAAAAAAAGAAAAACGGGAATATCTCGGAAACTTTGTATGAACGGGATACATATTTTGATGAACGGGAAACTTTGTATGAACGGGATACATATTTTGATTGTTTTAAATAGTAGCCGCCGAGACGAGTATTTTGAAAAAAAAATTGAAATCCGTTGAGTAGTTCATGAGATATTTAAGGAAATAAATTTATACAAAAACTTGAATATCTCCCGAACCGCTCGGCCTATTGCGCCCATCCAAAATATGAAACTTTTATCCTATTGTATTATAAAAGCTGGAAGCATACCAAAGTTTAAGTCGCTATCTTCATTTTTTCTTGAGTTATCGTGCGCATAAGATTTATAATGAAACAAGAATTTTAATGAAAAAACAGAAAAAGGGGAATATCTCGAATACTTTGTATGAACAGGTATAGATGTTTTAATTGATCTAGGTAGAGTACAAGACGAATATTTTGAAAAAAAAAGTGAAATCGGTGGCGAAGTTTCAAAGATCTTTAACATAATAGATTTTCATAAAAAAGTTGAATATCTCCGAAACTACTGGTGCGATTGAGTCCATCTTCAATACGAACCGTTATCACAGGAGGAAGATTCTGTCCAAATTTGAAGTTAATATCTCGATTTTTGCACACGTTAGCGCGCATACAAGGATTTTAATGAAAAAACAGAAAAGGGGAAATATCTCAAAAACTTTGTATGGACGGGTATATAAATATGTTTTTGTTGATCTAGGTAGAGGACATCGAGACGAATATATTGAAACAAAAAAATCTAAATCAGTTCAATAATTTTAAAGATATTCGTGAAAAACGATTTAAAAACGAATCGCTTTATCTTAAAAACTACTTGACCGATCGGGCTGAAATTGTGCACAGAATTAGTCCTCATTAAGACCTATAATCTGACAAAATTTCAATTTTTTTTTAAATTATTTTAGCCACTTAATTACTCAGGTTTATCAAAATTGACAATCGGGAAGGTGGCGGTGGACAAATTCACATACAGACATGGTCACCAAACTTCGTATATTTACGTTTCAGACCATTCTACATCATTTCCAATGAAAATTAGAGAATGTGAAAATCGGACGATTACAAAGCTTCCATTCGGATGCAAAAATGAATTATATACCATAGAAGAAAATATGAGGCTGAAGTTAGCAGACGCACGCCCAGCAGAAGTTGCATTAATTTTTGGGGCGGACTGTACGACCCGCACTCAGACGACCCATTACGAGGCTGGAAAATATAGCTGCCTTTGCATACCCCAAAAATCAGCCTCCAACCGGAGTTATATTTTCCAGCCTCGTAATGGGTCGTCTGAGTGCGGGTCGTACAGTCCGCCCCAAAAACTAATGCAACTTCTGCTGGGCGTGCGTCTGCTAACTTCAGCCTCATAAGAAATAGTATATTACGCAACAAGTGCGTAATGGGTTTTTTGGCTCGTGGGAAGTTGTAAAAACGAGCCGAAGGCGAGTTTTACAATCCCACGAGTCAAAAAACACCATTATGGACGAGTTTCGTATACTATTTTATGTCATAGGGCCCAGAATCCGCGATTCTACCGAGCGAAGCGAGGTTAGAATCGCGTGATTCTGGGCACCTATGGCATAAATAACATGTAAAATAATCATTCGGGAGCATATTGCTAATTCATTTGCAAAAATAACTATATCATATGTAGACAAGAGCAATTTCTTACTTGTTTTATTTATCACCGTCACAAATTAGAAATTAATTATGATCGTCATTACGCATCTACTACTAGCGAACATATTAATTTATACTATCAGAACAGAACACTACTGTATACTAGCAAACAGATTTATTTATATTTATTTATTTTGGATTTTTCAGATTAATTTATACTATGTTATTTTATTTTATTGTCTTTCCATTTCCGTCTTCACAATTAAATTAATTTAATTTTATTCATTCTTATTGTTATTATAGATATTTTTGTTCCTTAATTCAACGTACGTATATCTGGCAGGAAGAAATAGCGGAATCAAATTTTGACTATTGAGTAATTTAAAGCTCATTTAAAGCTAATAGAAGCTATATTTTTTATTGGTGTTAACTTTTTTGCAAGTTGGCACGAAAAATCGGTAACAATAAACATAATTCAATTTTTGATATCGGATATTTTAAAGCTTATTAAGAGCTAATTTTCTACATTTCGGAAAATTTTCCTTCTAATGGATTTTTTGAAAAACCGGTATTGAGGCTATTGAAGCTTCCTTCAACGCAAGCAGGTAAAAAAATAAAGTAAAAATGAGCCAAATCCGATTTTCACTATCGGATAATTCGAAGCTCATTAGAAACTAATTTCCCACAGTCCTATTTTTTTTCTACTAATACAATTATCAAGAAAAAAAAAATTATTTTGTTTTTGGTATGGAAGAGCATGGAAATACCTATGAGGCTGAAGCTAGCGGGAGCAGTTCAGCGGGAGATGGGTATAGTTTGTGAGGCGGACTGTACGGTCCCCACCGTAGCCGCTCGCTCAACGCTACATCGGTAGCCACGAGTTTAAACCTCCTCCCAGACAAATTAAATGATAAAAAACAATCAAACAATTTTTTTTTATTATTATTATTTCTTAATGTGTGACGAGGGTGGGGAATGATTTCTCGAGGAGGAATTTTATGATATTTTTTTTATTTTTATAAGTTTTTACGCGGTCAATAGGGGTGCAATAAACGCATACATCAATCGATGTCATTTTATTTTTAATGTGTCCCTAAGGTGTTAGGGGACCCTGTCCAACAAAAATTATCGCGGTGCACCTATTACGGTATTTTTAATTAATTTTTTAAGATTCATTTCTCCCAACTTCCGGTGAACAAAATGGTGGTGCACGGACACGCATGCACCAACCGACTCCATTCCACTTGTAATATGTTACTGAGGGGTTGGGGGACAGTCTCCAACAAAAATTGTGACGTCGCGCCAATTAGGGGATCTTTAATAAATTTTTCAAGATTCATTTTGTGTAACTTCCGGTGAATACGGTGGGGGTGCACGGACACGCATGCATCAATCGACTCCATTCCACTTGAAATATGTGCCTAGGGGGTTGGGGGACCCTCTCCAACAAAAATTGTGACGGTGCACTAATTAGGGTTTTTTTTATTAATTTTTTAAGATTCATTTCTCCCAATTTCCGGTGAACAAAATGGTGGTGCACGGACACGCATGCACCAACCGACTCCATTCCGCTTGGAATATGTTACTGAGGGGTTGGGGGAC
>NW_021680534.1:190206-209658 GCF_001412515.2 Diachasma alloeum
CTCAGTAATATATTCCAAGCGAAATGAAGTCGGTTGGTGCATGCGTGTCCGTGCACCCCTACCGCATTCACCGGAAGTTACACAAAATGAATCTTGAAAAATTTATTAAAAATCCCCTAATTGGTGCACCGTCACAATTTTTGTTAGAGAGGATCCCCCAACCCCTCAGTAACATATTCCAAGCGGAATGGAGTCGGTTGGTGCATGCGTGTCCGTGCACCACCATTTTGTTCACCGGAAGTTGGGAGAAATGAATCTTAAAAAATTAATTAAAAATACCCTAATTAGTGCACCGTCACAATTTTTGTTGGAGAGGATCCCCCAACCCCTCAGTAACATATTCCAAGCGGAATGGAGTCGGTTGGTGCATGCGTGTCCGTGCACCACCATTTTGTTCACCGGAAGTTGGGAGAAATGAATCTTAAAAAATTCATTAAAAATATCCTAATTAGTGCACCCTCACAATTTTTATTGGAGAGGGTCCCCCAACCCCCTAGACACATATTCCAAGTGGAATGGAGTCGGTTGATGCATGCGTGTCCGTGCACCCCCACCGCATTCACCGGAAGTTACACAAAATGAATCTTAAAAAATTAATTAAAAATCCCCTAATTAGCGCACCGCGATAATTTTTGTTGGGGAGGGTCCCCCAACCCCCTAGCTACATATTCCAAATGGAATGGGGTTGGTTGGTGCATGCGTGTCCGTGCATCACCATTTTGTTCACCGGAAGTTGGGAGAAATGAATCTTAAAAAATTAATTAAAAATACCCTAATTAGTGCACCGTCACAATTTTTGTTGGAGAGGGTCCCCCAATCCCTCAGTAACATATTCCAAGCGGAATCGAGTTGGTTGGTGCATGCGTGTCCGTGCACCACCATTTTGTTCACCGGAAGTTGGGAGAAATGAATCTTAAAAAATTAATTAAAAATACCCTAATTAGTGAACCGTCACAATTTTTATTGGAGAGGCTCCCCCAACGCCTCAGTAACATATTTCATGCGGAATGGAGTTGGTTGGTGCATGCGTGTCCGTGCACCACCATTTTGTTCACCGGAAGTTGGGAGAAATGAATCTTAAAAAATTGATTAAAAATATCCTAATTAGTGCACCGTCACAATTTATATTGGAGAGGGTCCCCCAACCCCCTAGGCATATATTCCAAGTAGAATGGAGTCGGTTGATGCATGCGTGTCCGTGCACCACCATTTTGTTCACCGGAAGTTGGGAGAAATGAATCTTAAAAAATTGATTAAAAATATCCTAATTAGTGCACCGTCACAATTTATATTGGAGAGGGTCCCCCAACCCCCTAGGCATATATTCCAAGTAGAATGGAGTCGGTTGATGCATGCGTGTCCGTGCACCACCATTTTGTTCACCGGAAGTTGGGAGAAATGAATCTTAAAAAATTGATTAAAAATATCCTAATTAGTGCACCGTCACAATTTATATTGGAGAGGGTCCCCCAACCCCCTAGGCATATATTCCAAGTAGAATGGAGTCGGTTGATGCATGCGTGTCCGTGCACCCCCACCGCATTCACCGGAAGTTACACCAAATGGATCTTGAAAAATTTATTAAAAATCCCCTAATTGGCGCACCGTCACAATTTTTGTTAGGGAGGGTCCCCCAACCCCTCAGTAACATATTCCAAGCGGAATGAAGTCGGTTGGTGCATGCGTGTCCGTGCACCCCCACCGCATTCACCGGAAGTTACACAAAATGAATCTTTAAAAATTAATTAAAAATCCCCTAATTAGCGCACCGCGATAATTTTTGTTGGGGAGAGTCTCCCAACCCCCTAGCTACATATTCCAAATGGAATGGGGTTGGTTGGTGCATGCGTGTCCGTGCATCACCATTTTGTTCACCGGAAGTTGGGAGAAATGAATCTTAAAAAATTAATTAAAAATACCCTAATAGGTGCACCGCGATAATTTTTGTTGGACAGGGTCCCCTAACCCTTTAGGGACACATTAAAAATAAAATGACATCGATTGGTGAATGCGTTTATTGCACCCCTATTGACCGCGTAAAAACTTAATAAAAATAAAAAAAATATAATGAAATTCCTCCTCGAGAAATCATTCCCCACCCGCGTCATACATTAAGAAATAATAATAACAAAAAAAAAATTGTTCGATTGTTTTTTATCATTTAATTTGTCTGGGAGGAGGTTTAAACTCGTGGCTACCGATGTAGCGTTGAGCGAGCGGCTACGGTGGGGGGCGTACAGTCCGCCTCACAAACTATACCCATCTCCCGCTGAACTGCTCCCGCCAGCTTCAGCCTCATGGATTTGTAAAAATCAATTAAAAATCCCCTACTGAGTGCACCGATATATCTCCCCCCCCTCCCCCTCCCGCCCCTTTAGTCATCCCCTATTCCTCAGGTACAAATAGACAATATTTTTAATTTTTCATGGCTTTGGTTTGTATTAATTTTTGTAATTTAACGAGATGGGAACGTACAGTGAGTGGCGGTAGTGGGGGCCGTACAGTCCCCCACCACATCTCCCGCTAGTTTCAGCGTCATTTGCAAATGAAAAGTTAGTACCAACGCATATTTTCCAAAAATGCAATTAGCAGGAAATTTTTTCACAATGGCTTTTATTAGCTTTAAATGAGCTTTAAATTACCCAATAGTCAAAATTTGATTCCGTTATTTTTTCCGGTTACCGGATACTTGTTCCCCGGAAAATTGTACCCGGAAAATCGTACTCCAGGAAATTTGTTCCCCAGAAAAATGTTCCCCATTTCTTTTTTTTTCTGTCTCAAACCTTGAAAAGTTCCTCTTTTTTTCCTGCCTCAATCCTTGTTTTGTTTGCATTCTTAGAATGGCCAGTATTTACTTCTTGATTTAACCGGTATGTAATTATTGTGATTATTCGGTATTATTGTGATTTGGATTTGAGAGGGGGAGGGGGGCTCATTGGGAGATGTTATTATCGTATATCGAGTAACGTGTTCATCAGGCTTACAGTTGTCAGTGTGGTATCGTTATTCGTAGAGACTTGTTGTTGCATACAATCAATTAAAATGGTGGATATTGTTGCTTATTTGCCAAACCACTCTCAGTTACCAACATTTGCCTTCCAGAATTACTGCGACGAAATTTATAAGATGCCATGGACAGCAGCATAAATGCAGAGCCGAGCAGCAAATAAGCAACAATATCCACCATTTTAATTGATTATATGCAACAACAAGTCGCTACGAATAGCGATACCACAATGACAACTGTAAGCCTGATGAACACGTTACTCAATATACGATGATAACATCTCTCAATGAGCCCCCCTCCCCCTCTCAAACCCAAATCACAATAATACCGAAATATTACATACCGGTTGAATCAAGAAGTAAACACTGGCCATTCAGAGGAATAAGCATGTAAACAAAACGAGGATTGAGGCAGGAAAAAAAGAGGAATTTCACAAGGATTGAGACAGAAAAAAAAAGAAATGAGGAACATTTTTCCGGGGAACAAATTTCCTGGGGTACGATTTTCCGGGGAACATTTCTCCTAGTACCATTTTTTCCTGCCAGGTATAAGTACGTCTTAATTTACAAGTTACAACATTGAATGAAGAGAAATTCCCCATAAATCACGTGAGAATATAGATCGACAAACAATTTTTCATAATCATACCTTAAATTTTTCATTTCGTTCTTTTTCTTTAAATTAATTAGTAGCAATGATCTGAGAACGTGAACGAATATGTATATTTTACATCCCTTTGATCTGATTTCGATGGAACCGAAGAAGGAAATTGCAAAGAGAGATCGATCATCATCAATCAGTATCAATAAAATGAAAAAATCTATTTTGTTTTTTCAAAATTTTTCAAATTATTTTTTTCTTCTTAAAAAATGAAGGGAGATTAACATTTTTAATTTCTGTGATCATATTCCGTTGACAGAAACAGGAAATACGGAAAATCTTGGGAAGGAGAATCAGAAATAATTTTTAAAAATCGATTTCTCAACCTTGAAACTTTCAAAACGTTTGTTTTTTAATAATGATGCAGAAAAACCAATGGATTTTCTTTTTAATATCTAATTCTGATGGAAGAAAGAGAAAGGAGGAAGAGAAACGAGATCAACACGAAAAGAGAATTTTTAATTTTTCAATGTGTAGGAAAAATTTTTAAATTGATATTTTTTTGCGAATAATGAACGAATACCCATAAATTCAATTCCTATCCTCCGATTTTCATAGAATACGTAAAAAATTCAAAATTCATTCACAAAGAATTCAAATCGGCGATGCAAAATTTTATCAGATTATTATTATGGAGTATAGATGTTTGACAACAATTCGCTTATACAAATTACATGTGACCATCATTTGTAGTTAGAAAATGTATGCGTCACATGACAGTCACAAGACTGTTTTTTGTCGTATGACGAGATCTCAAAATTGACATGTGAACCATCTCAATTAAAAATTTTTCATCATTCTCCAATCCGCATCCAATTATTGGATAATCCGCAGCAATAATAATAATAATAATAATAATAATAATAATAATGGAAAATTGTTTTTCACTGTTATCCATTGACTCACCACCAACATCCGTAATTATCCAATCGGGCATCGACAAACTGGCGACAGCAAACACATCAGCAGCGAAAAACAATGTTCCCGATATCACTGTCAATTTATCCATTTTATAACAAAAATGCCTGAATTTATTCACCACAAATGCTTGATGAACATTGAGTTGACAAATTAACCTCCCGAAGTGACTTCACCTCGTAACCCAACAGTTTTTTCATTACACAATTGAATATCTCCAATTCTTGACACTCTAGGATTTTTCACACGAATATTTTCCGTAAATATTTTATACCCTCGCTTCAACTATTTGTTATCATTCCGATTTCAATCTCGGAAAACCATTTTTGACGTTTCAATATTTTTTCCACTTGTTATTATTCTGCCCTGGCCCCGCCCCCTAACCCCTGGTGATAACTGGAGGTACTAAACTGTCTCGTCTGTGATTGGTCGTTCTTTTGAATTTTCTCAACGTCTTTGAAGCACTGCTGCGTCGTGAGCGAGTGAAAGGCTGCCTTTTTGCTTTTTTCACGAATAAAAACACTGCAAAATCAAATGAAATAGATAAAGTTAACTAGTATTAAGTGAATAAGCCACCATGTACATCAAATCGATAGTACTGGACGGTTTCAAGTCATATGGAAAGAGAATTGAAGTGAATGGTTTCGACAAGGAGTTCAACGCTATTACCGGACTGAACGGCAGTGGAAAGTCTAATATTCTTGATGCAATATGTTTTGTTTTGGGAATCACGGCTCTTGGATCGGTAAGAAACTTCTTTATAATAATAACGTCCTAATGAGAATCTTTCCTATTGGGATGAGAAAGAGAAAACATTGTTGGGACGATGGTGGTACATAACCTTACTTTTAGATTTTGTTGTGATGATTTGCCCGCCTATTTTAATACCCAACCGCCATGTATTTGAAAGTCTGTTAAAATGGACACTGTATTGTTTCGACCATAATTCAGCGAGTATTTGATTATGTAAATCGTTCAGTTTAAGGGGAGACTACTATGAGTTTTAAAGGGTGTGGGATATTGGAGTGAGATTTCTCATGTATTGAAGATCGATTATATATGTCTAAAAAAGAATAATTAGCGCAAAAAAATTAATTGTTTATTGTTCGTCTGCTCCGTAGACGCTTAAAATGTTGAAAATGATCCAGCGCCTCCAATTTTTGAGCTAGAGAGGTTTTTTTCAATATTTTTGAAAAAATATGTGCAATAACTATTACGAATTAGTTTCTGGAAATTCAACTCCTACACAGCTAATTTTGCAATTTTTCAAATAAAAAATTGCATCATTCATGGAAGAGAGCCCAAAAAATGTTTCTGAAAGAATCAAGAATATATTTTAAATATTTTAAGGATAATTTTTCAGCCGACTACATGAATGACGCAAATTTTTACATTAAACAAAACAAAATTGGCTGCGTAGGAGTCGAATTAAAAAAAAAATTTTGTAATTGCTGTTGTAGACATTTTTCACAAATTTTGAAAAAAAAAACCTCTGGTGCTCAAAAATTGGAGGCCCTGGATTATTTTTAACATTTGATGCGTCTGCGGGGCAAGCGAACAATAAACAATTAATTTTTTGCACTAATTATTCGTTTTTAGACAGATATAATCGATCTTTAATGCAGGAGAAATCTCACTCCAATAGCCTGCTACTTTTAAAGCCCCACATACAGCTAGATGGATGTAGAAAATCGATTTTTCAAAAATACGTTTATTTGATTGTACAATCTTTTCAAAATATCCTGCGAAAACCTCGCTTGAAAATCTTGAAAATTGACAAAGATATAGGCATTAATAACTAACCCGGTCGATTTGACCTGAACGGCAAGTACCCCGTTGCGTAGAACAAAATGGGCCTGAGTTGTTCACCTCATATTTTTGTCATTTCATTAACCCGTTTAATGTTGTAAACACTTGATGAAACAAAGCAATTTATTTACTTCAATCGGTAAATGAAATAAGCATTCCTGAGTACGGAAACTTTAACCGCCGCTTTCTCTGAATTAGATTTTTCCCGACGGTGCCATGAAAATTTGCAATACCAGTGGAACTGTCCTCATGAAATTCATCATAATGAATTCGTTAGAGTATTTCTTTACCAATAGCGACTATTTTTTCTTATTTTTTTCCAAAAATACTGTTTTTATCGTAAGAAAACTGGTGTTATTTTGAACCGGAATCTCGCCAGAAACTTTACAAGCGCGTTCTATTCGCAACAAAATAATTTAAAAAATTTATTGGGTCGTCATCGGCAACATCAATTTATATTATTTACTAATTGTCTCAATTTTTTATTTCAAGTGAAAAAACTTTTTTTGTTGATGGCACAACGCTTGCAGTGGGTCTTCTTTGGTAGCTTGGAAAATGGGAATATTGATGAAACATCTAATAGTTTTGCTTCTGAATGGAAGCATTGCAATTCTTCGATTTTCCCATTCTCTAATTTCGATTGGAAATGATGTAGAATAGTCTGAAATGTAAGAATACCAAGTTTGGCGACCATGTTTGTATGTGACCACGTCCATGGCCCCTTTCCCGGTGGTCAATTTTTAGAAAATTGAGTAAATAAGTAGCTAAAGTAATTCCAAAAAATCTGCAAAAAAATGTGCAAAATTTCCGCTCGTTCAAACTAATAGTTTTGGAGAAAAAACGATCCGTTTTTAAATCGTTTTCCGTAAATATCTTCAAAACTAGTGAACCGATTTCGATTTTTTGTTTTCAAAATATTCGTTTCGATGCCTTCTATCTAAATCAATCAAAACATATATACCCGTTCGTACAAAGTTTTCGAGATATTCGTGATTTTCCGTTTTTTATTCATAAAAGACTTTGTAATCACTCTAGCTTGTGCAAAAATCGAGATATCAATTTGAAATTTGGACAGGATCTTCCTGTCATGGTGGCAATGTGTCGTATTGAAAAAGGGTTCAATCGCATCAGTAGTGTCGGAGATATTCGACTTGTTTTAAAAATCTTTTATACGTAATATTTTCAAAACTACGCAACCGATTTCACTTTTTCTTTTCTAAATCGATCAAAACATATACGCTAGTTCACACAAAGTTTTCGAGATATTCCCGTTTTTCCGTTTTTTCATAGAAAAACTTTATACACACTCTAGCTTGTGCATGAAGATATCAACTTGATCAACAAAATTTAGATAGAAAATATATATACCCGCTCATGCGAAGTATTCGAAACATTGAAATTTTGATAGCACCGATGAAGGTGGCAGTAAACATCTGAAATTTTTGCTGCTAGTTAGTGTTGCAAAGCTATAAATTTTTGTAATATTTCAGACCATTCGGAAGCCCGCCATCAATGTATAGGCGAAGTAACCAATCCGTTCCCTTTGTAGCTACCCCCACTTTAGCTAATCCCCACGCACATCCATATCTCCCACCTCTGAAAACGAAGAGAACGGACTCATCAGTCCGACAGTATTGATGGCGAAAAAAAAATAAAAATTCAGTGACATGCTCACTGTCACATGGCGCGCTGTCATATGCTCGCTGTCTCCTGCTTGTTTTGTAAATATTCTTGAATATGTGATCTTTGAAGTAAATTAAAATTTTTCTTGATAAGTCTATATTTTGTAAATATTCTTGGATATGTGATCTTCGAAGTAAATTCAATTTTTTCTTGATAAGTCTATATGTATTTTTTTTAATTTTGAAAATCGATGTGTCGGTGCCCTTTAGGTGTATGGTGAGACCTTAAAACTCATAATAGTCTCCCCTTAAGCTTTTTTCCTTGAGAAATGAGATATTTGACGCAAGAATTAGTTTTGTGATATTATATCCATATTTCTCTCAGTGCATCCTCTTGGTCTCCATAGGTGCGTGCTACCTCCCTCCAAGAGCTCGTCTACAAATCCGGCCAGGCCGGGGTGAAAAAGGCGACAGTAACTGTGACCTTCGACAACCGCGACCGCGGTGCGTCCCCTCTGGGTTACGAGCACTACGAGGAGATCGCTGTCACCCGCCAGGTGGTGATTGACGGTAAGAACAAGTACCTGATAAACGGCACACTAGTCCCCAACAAGCGCGTCCACGACCTGTTCTGCTCGGTCCAACTGAATGTCAACAATCCCCACTTCCTCATCATGCAGGGGCGTATCACCAAAGTCCTCAACATGAAGCCCCTCGAGATCCTGTCCATGATCGAGGAGGCTGCTGGCACCCGAA
Source organism: Diachasma alloeum (assembly GCF_001412515.2). NCBI lineage: Eukaryota > Metazoa > Arthropoda > Insecta > Hymenoptera > Braconidae > Diachasma > Diachasma alloeum. The sequence continues at coordinate 198,979 of NW_021680534.1, forward strand.
TGTACGAAGAGAAGAAAGAAGCCGCTATGAAGACCATCGACAAGAAGAACGAGAAACTCAAGCAGATCAACGACATCCTCCAAGAGGAGATCGGTCCCAAGCTTCGAAAACTCAAAGCAGAACGCGAGCAATTCGCAGAGTATCAGAGAGTCGAGAGAGAGCTCGAACACTGTCGCAAGATCGTCCTCGCCTGGAAGTACGTCTCCGCCTTGAAGAGCTCCCAGGAAGCCGAGACGAGTGTCTCAGAAGCCCAGGCCAAAGTCCAAACGATAAAAACGACGATTAAAGATGGAGAAGCAGAAGTCGCAGATATTGAAACAAAAATCGAAGAGATGACAGCCAAGAACCAAGCAGAGAAAGGAGAACGTCTTGAGGCCCTGGAGCAAGAGCTGAAGGAACTCGAGACGAAAGAAAGTAAATTAACAGCCGAAGCCAACAGCAACAAGGAAAGCATAAAAGCGGAGAAGAAGATAATCGAGCAGCTCAAGAAGAACTTGAATGAGGACAACAAAGCCTTGGAGCAGAAAAACCAAGAGCTTCAGCAAGTCGGAGGATTGTTCCAACAGCTTCGAGAACAGGACGAGAGGGATAACGCAGCTGTGACAGCTGCTCAACAGAGGCTCCAAAAGATTTCAGCTGGACTTCTTGAGAGCGCGGACGGGGAGAATGCCACCCTGGAGCAGCAGTTGATCAACGCGAAGAAGAATGCCATTGCAGCCCAGACGGAGATCACGCAGTGTCAGATGGGCTTAGCCCATTCTAAAGAACAACTGAGTAAAAAGGAGAAGGAAATCAAAAACAATGATGTTGATTATCAGAGGGATAGCAAAGATCTGGCGAACAAAGAACAGCAATTGAAGAGTCTTGAGAAGGGACTGTCGAGGATCGACTACGACGAACAAGCTTCTCAAGTCCTGAAGGAGCAGAAACGAACCCTCGAGGGGGAGATAGCACAGCTCCAGGGGAAGATCGACGAGATCGAGAGTAGATACCCCAATTTGACATTCCAGTACACCCCACCGAGCCAGAACTTCGACAAGAACTCGGTAAAAGGTCCTGTCTGCACGCTGATGAGTCTGAAGGAGAAGAATGCAGCTTATGCTCTGGACGTAGCTGCTGGTGGCCGTCTCTATAACATTGTTGTTGATAACGAAAAGACGTCGAAGGCTCTTCTGCAGCATGGACAGCTGAAGCAGAGGGCGACGATCATCCCCTTGAATAAAATTACAGGAAGAGCGATGGATGATAAGACTATTAACTATGCTGAGAGGCTAGTGGGGAATGAGAACGTCAGGCCAGCTTTATCCCTGATTGATTTTCCTGAGATGGCTAGACCTGCTATGACCTGGATTTATGGGCAGACCCTAATCTGCAAGGACATGCAGGTCGCTAGGACAGTCGCCTTCAACAGCAAAATCAACAGGAAGTGTGTGACTCTGGAGGGAGATGTTGTGGATCCTGCTGGAACGCTGAGTGGAGGAGCTCAGGCTAGGGGAGGATCTGTCCTAGAACAGATTGATAAGTTAAAATCATATCAGCAGCAGTTGTCTCAGAAGCAGGCAGAGTACGAAGGCATTAAACAACAGCTGAATAAATTATCACAGCTCGAGGAGAAATACAGGAATGTTAAGCAACAGTTTGATATCAAAACGCATGAGGTCAACATGATAAGACAACGGTTGCAGCAGACGTCTCATCACCAGGTGCAGGAAGAGATCAATACTCTTCGTCAGAAAATCCATGAGTTTAACGACAAGATGGAAACTGCTAAAAAAGTCGAGAAGGAGAACTCCAAGAGGGCAAATGATTTGGAGGGACAGCTGAAGGATTCAGCGAAAATTCGTGAGAAGCAGCATAAGGACGCTGAGAACCAGCTGAAGGTCCTCCAGAAGAAGGCAGATAGTTCGAGAAAAGAGTGGGAAAAGCATGAGCAAGCTTCAGAGACTTTAAATCTGGAGATTAAGGAGCTGGAGAAGACTATTGAGAATGGACGGGAGCAGCTGGCGAAGGCTGACCAGAAGCTCGCTGCACTTGAAGAAAAATCCTTGGAGTATTCGGAGAGATTGAAAGAGTCCGAAGGTGTTGTCTCTCAGCTTCAGGATCAGATAAAGACTCAGAAGACCATAATAAATCAACAGAACAAGGAGATCCAGAAACTTCACTCCAAGAAGGAAGACATTTTGAAGAGAAACAGTGATCTGGAGCTGGAGATTAAGAAGCTTGACCATGAGATCAATGCGATAAAGACGAATGCTGCCCAGTGCAAGAGTAAAGTCAATGATCTTCTGAAAGAATATGCCTGGATTGCGAATGAGAAACAGTATTTTGGCCAGGAGGGGACTGTCTACGATTTCAATGTGAATGAACCGAATTCGATGGCCCAGAAGATGTCACAGTTGGAGAGAAGGAGGACTGACTTGAGCAGAAATGTCAACAGCAGAGCAATGAGCCTCCTGAGTAAGGAAGAAGAGAGGTACGATGAGACAACGAAAAGGAAGAAGATTGTGGAGGCTGACAAGAAAAAGATCTTGGAGACAGTAAAGCATCTGGAGGATAAGAAGAAGGAGACTTTGGAGAAGGCTTGGGAGCAGGTCAACAAGGACTTTGGATCGATCTTCAGTAGTTTGTTGCCTGGAGCTATGGCTAAGCTTCAGAAATTGGAGAGCGAAAATGTGCTGGATGGACTCGAGGTTAAGGTAGGGTTCACCAATGTCTGGAAAGAGTCGTTGGGGGAACTCTCCGGGGGACAGAGGTCACTTGTGGCACTCTCCCTCATCTTGGCGATGCTTCTATTCAAGCCTGCACCTCTTTATATTCTTGATGAAGTCGATGCTGCCTTGGATTTGTCACATACTCAGAATATTGGAACCATGTTGAAGAGGCATTTCAAGACTTCGCAGTTTATTATTGTGTCATTGAAGGATGGGATGTTTAACAATGCTAATGTGCTTTTTACCACGAGGTTCGTGGATGGAATGTCGACAATTACGAGGGGGGAAAAGAAGAGACAGCAGGGTGGAGGACATTAGGGGGATTAATGAGGGTTCTGCACTTGTTTTAGAAGTGATTGTTTCAAAGATGATCGAATAGTCTGTTTAAGGTGGAGTGAAAAATGTCAGGAAAGCTTCTCTGATCTCGTCTGCATTTTTCTCTAAGAAGATTGCTTTTTATTCAAATAGTTTGATGTTTAATCACATGGGATAAAACAAGCTTTTCTGCTTTGGGGCAGAAGTTTCTGGCACTTTTATATTTTCGATAAGGTTGATATTGCGTTGAATTTGTCGCATACCCAGACCATTTGAACCATGTTGAAGAAGCGTTTCAAGATTTTGCAGTTTGTGTGTCGTTGAAGAATGGGATGTTTAATAATGCTAATATGTTTTTTACTATGAGGTTCGTGGATGGAATGTCGACAATTACCAGGGGGAAAAGAAGAGACAGCAGGGCTGACATTAGGGGAGGATTAATGAGGGCTTTGCATTTGTTTTAAAAGTGACTGTGTCGAAGATGATTGAATAGTTTGCGCAAGGTGGAGAGAAAATTTTTGTCTACATTTTTCGATAAAATTGGTCGTGATTCAAATAGTTCGACGTTTAATAAGATGTGAAAAAACGAGTTCTGTTATGTTTCCATTATTTCATAATAATTGTCAGTCAAGAATCAATTTCTGTTATCAATCTATTTTATTCCTCCAAACGTTTTCCATGATGTAATTATAACTGAACAAACAACATTTTTGATACAATACTTATAATCAATCTTAAAAATAAAAAAACAAAACATAAAATCAGTAACAACAAGAATAGCTCGTAACGAAAAACAATATTGTTCAATTTTTTTTCACAAATAAAGCATTTTAGACTAGTGGAAATGTAAGATAAAGAAGATTGAACTGCGTTGACGTGCTTTTCCTTACTGTCTAGAATATTGTCATGACGACTGTTCATTTTCATACTTCCGTTTTTGTAATTATTGATCTCATATTGGAACGTCCTATGGCATCCCATTCGATTTTACTGTAAAATGGATGGTGCTTCATTTCTTTGATGGTGAGACGTTCTGATGGTTCGAAAATTAAAATCTGGAAAAAATAAATTCGAATTAATTTTATTTGTCCAATTTGGGTATTTTATTTTGTTTTCCTTCATTTTAGCTTTATTAAATACTATTGTTTTTAAATATTCTGCTTCTCTTCTTCATTAGAATCAAGCTTTTAATTTTCGGTATGCATTAGTAAGTTATATCTTATAATTTTTCAAACATTTAAAATTTGCAAACACAGTACTCATAGCACCAGGAAAAATTACAGCGTACCACATATATAAAATTCCTCAAGACTCCCTGAAAGATTTTAAAGAATCTTTACAAGAAAACTTTTCATAGAAAAACTAACGAATTCGCTAGAATATTCTATGGAATTTCTATTGAACTTTCTATTAACTTTTGACTGATTCTATTGACAAATTCCGCTGTTCATCTGCGTGGTTCAATCAAAAATCTTTTATAAAGAATCAGTAGAATTCGATTTTTCTCTATAAATTATTCTATTGAGATATTTACTACAGAAAGTCCTTGGCTCGAGTTTTTTTGCTTGTTTTTGTTAGTGAAAAGAGAATAAAAATAGAATGGAAAAAACATAGAATATTTATGTCGAGGAATTTCTATAGAAAATGTGTGAAAAGAAAACCATGTATAAAACGATGAAATTCTACTCATGTTTTCTATAAAATAGTTTCTATTAGACATTTTCTGGTAAAAAACATAGTAAAGCAGTGGAATTCTTTAATAAAATTGGTTAAAAACTTATAAAACTACAATAGGAATCCAGTAGAATTTTCTAGGGAATTCAGAAGGTTTTTTTATATAATTTTTTTGGGGCGTAACTTCATCCATATTCTTTCTACTTTAGTTTTGATATTTTACTAGAATATTTTCTCTAATAACATTTCAAATACTTACACTTTTCAACAATGATTTTGCATTATCAGACAAATCACTAGGAATACTAAGAATGGAATGTGAATAATATGGTCCTGGATGTCTCGTCTGAAACTCCTGCAAAAAAAATGAAAAATTACCACGAGAAATTTAGAGACAGCTCTCAAGAACCCCACGTTGTGAACTAAAAACTTCTAATTAACACTAAAAATTAATACAAGAGACTTATTGCCTATCAATGTTTTTTGATTTTGAAAATCTAACATGTCCAATTGCCATTTTGTTTTACATAGCCCTGGAGTCCTTAAAAATTATGATTGTACAGTCCAAAAAACGTTGAAAAAAAAAACGGAACGGAACATCATTATACTTCATTATCACGGAACGAATCATTATACTTCGAATCAAAATCTAATCAGTCCTATCAATTCCTCAGGCACGTAATGTAGAGAATACGCGCGCGAGCTAATCTAGTGGCTGTAAATAGTTGATCAAAAATATTTAATCGAGACGGTTGAATGAATTCTGGAAATGAATTAAACTCACCAGTCCAGTCAACAATTCATAAAGAATTACCCCAAAGCTCCAGACATCAGCAGCGCCACTGGCCCCAGCATCCGGCAGATAGCTGCACAACTCTGGGGCTGTATACGGTATTTCAAACTGCACCGAGAACCGTTCAGTCTTTACCGGCACTACATAGCAAAGAACGACATTATCATCATCATCAATAAGTAGATTCTGTGGCATCAGCCCCTTGACAATGACATTCTGCCTATGAAAAAACTCCAGAGCGACCATTATCTGGGCAGTCCAGAGTCTCACGATGTTCTCAGGAATTTTCCACAGCTCCTGCTCCATCTCCACTCCACTGTCCTCACTCGCCTCAGGTCCTCTTGAGTAAATCCTCGTCCTTACACAGTCGTCATAGTCACGATCATTCGAAACCTCAGATATATCGATCTTCTCGAAGCTTCCGGATGAGCTATCAGTGCTAGATAACTCAGATTCAGATCCATTATCATTTTTCAATTTCCCCAAGATGATGCTTTTATCTCTAGGACTATCACCCCCTGATCGATCTGACGATAGATTCGTGAGATGTCTTGAATTCAACCTCTCAGCTATCGAATTACTCTTCTTGATAGTGGCGTCTACAGACTTAAGTAACTCCTGGGCCTTCTCCAATAACTTAATAGTAGGTAAGTCTTTGTTATAAATAGAATTTGCTCCGAATTCCTCTTCTAGTCTTTTGAAGCTCTCCTCAGGGTCGATATTCTCATCGGGACTGTCTCTTCCTTCGTCTGCACGAAATAGTCTTCCATTGGCTAATGAAGTAGATTCCTCCTAAAAGATAATGACACGTACTACTAACAGGAAAACTTTAAATTCAAAAAAATATTGAATGGTGACAGAAACATGAACGTGAAGGATGAAACGCCCCTCTAGAAAAGCATTAAGAAATCGATAAAAAATTAAGAGAATTTGAGATTTGAAAATTCTCTTAACTTTCCACCTATTTTTATTGAAAATGCAGTTACTTTTGAAAAAAATTAATAGGTTTTGATTTCTCCATGTAGTATATTGTTGTTGTAATATATTGTAATATATTGACATTTTTTCTGTAAATTTCTTGGATATATATTTCAATGTCGAGTCTCATATTAGGAAATTCAAAATATAAATTTGGTCAATTTACCTCTAGGGATTTCCATGAAAAAAATTTCAACAGGATCGAAAATTTTTAATCTATCGACTTTTTCAGTTCATACACCAATATGAAAACTCAATTTTGAAAAAAATATGAAATGTTGAAAAAAACAAAAACATAAAATATGCATGTGAAAGACACGAGCTTCAATGTAGAAAAATAAATACCGTCTAGAGAACCATGAAAAATTTGCTAAGAAATGAAGAGAATTGGAGATTTTTTGGAAATCCATCTGTCGGCCTATTTTGATTGAAAATATCATTCCTTTTGAAAAAAAAATAATAGAGTTTGATTTCTCTATGTTGATTTTTTTTCTGTAAAAATCCTTGGGTATGAGTATGAGTATTCTTGGTATAGTAACATTAAGAATTGGGTATGAATTCCCATTCTTAGTTTAACATTAACATTAAGAATTCAGATGCAACCATTATTTAGATTCCGAAAAATGTCTAACAATGCACGTTCGAAAAAATTTCATAGGAAACCCAGCGAATTCATTAGAAAATTCTATTAGTTTTTCACCGATTTTACTGAAAAATTCCACAGCCTGAGTGTTTAAAATAGAAACTGTTGTAAACATTCCCATACGAGTGCTATTTGGGCCTCACCCGCACCTCGTACACAAGGATGATTGGATTGACCTGAAGGAGGGTTACTACGGGTTACTACAAGTATTCAACCCTATTCTGACATTATTGTCATTATTATTGTATCGAGTCACGGAAATATACGTACGTTTGTTAAACCCGAAACAGTGTTGTTAGAGTTTCTTACACTATTTTATAGATAAAAAACAGTAGAGATCCTTTTTTCCTCAACACAAACTTCGTAAGTTTTTTTACTTAATTTTTTATTTCTCATTTTTTTTTTCATTCTAAAAAAATTGAACAAAACAAAACAAAAGAATTGAGCAGAGGAATTTCTATATAGAATATCCTGATGGAATGAATTGTACAGAAAAATCAAATTCTATTGATCATCGCTACAAAGTATTTTCAATTGAACATTTCGATTGAAAAAAAACGCGCAGGAAAACTGCAGAAATCTTCACCAGATTCGAAAAAAACTAATAGAATTTTCAATAGAAATCCAACAGAATTTTCTAGTGAATTCTCGAGGTTTCGCTATAAACTTTTGAGTATGTGTACCTGAAAGACTGCATCATGGCTCCTAGACCTCATGATCTCCCTGTTCTCCATCCCATACTTCTTCATGATACTTTCCCACAGCCTTCCCCTCCTCACATACCCCAAAATAAGAAAAACCGTCGTCTCAGTCTGCACGAACCCATGGAGCTTCACCACAAAAGGAACATTTCCCCTCAGAATATAGTCACCAATATCTTCGTGCTCCCCAGACACCTTCTCCACTGTCTTTATTATCCTCTCGACATTCGTCCTGATGTCCCTCACCAGCATAACTGAATTAAATACCTTGATAACCTTATAGTTCTTCAGTTCTTCAGTCGGTCTGCTCAACAACGAAATATTACTATTCAAGAATCTGTTATAGAGAGTCTCCGCCCTCTCTGAATATTTTTTTATTTTCTCGTAGATTTTTCTCTGACGTATGGGGTCGGGGTCCATCTTGACTCCATGAAGAAGATTCGTTATCCCTAATTTGTATTGCATGAAGGCCTCCTCGTGTTCGTTCATCGACTCATGACGATATCCTGCGCTCATATGAGCTGCTGCTATTAGAACATATTGCCCACAATCCTCTGATTCTCTAGAATCAATTGAAGCGAAGAGTTTCTCTGTTTTTTTGTGTTCTGAGGCCTTTGATCGTTCGAATTCTGAAGGTTTTGGGGATTTTTCGAGGACTGGGACTTGCTGAGGGATCAGAGGAGTGCAGGCAATGTCGTGAGAGGGTGCAGGGGTCACCTGACTCTCCTCCGAGGTGTCGGAACCAATGGATTCGTTGAGGTCGGTGGAGGTGTCTGGTTGGAGAGAGGTTTCAAAGAATTTGACGAAGGTATCGTGAGTGGCGAGGGAGTGGTGCCTCCCGATGAACTCCAGGAGCTTGATCGCCGAGTCTCGTCGCTCTTTTATCACTTCCATCTCGAAACGAGAGAAGAATTTTCCCTTTGGGAAGGGGGGGAAGGCCTCCTTGATGGAGAGACGCTGGTGGAGGGTGCTGAGGGTCTTGTGGAGCTTTTTGAAGTCATTGTAACGCTTCCAGACGGAGACTTTTGATGCTAGGTCTGGAGAGGATTTCAAGAATACCTGGAAAACGAAAGATTTTTTGGGATTAGTTTGGGAAGATTGCGAAGAAAAGGAAAGAAGAATGGAAAATGATACTATCTAAATAAAAAATTAAGAAAGAGGAGATAAAATAGCTCATATTCTATTTTAATTAACCAATTAAAATTAATTAAAACAGAATATGGGGAATGTACAGTATATTACCTCGTTTATTAATAATGTAATTTATTACCTAAACATTTTGTAAATAGCTTTGATCCGATTATTGACACAGAGCTCTAGAAATCTATAAAAAAATGAAAATGGAAGACCAAATTTTAAATGATGGCCAAAAGAGGTGCAAACGTGAATAATCAATAAAATTATATTTCATCATACGATGTTTTACAGTATCATATATCGTCCGTTATATTTTTTGATAATATTCTCGCAATGGAAAAAAAATTAAAAATGGAAAATAGAGATACTAAGTGAAAATAAAATGGTGGAAAAAAGATAAAACAGCTACATAATTTATTGAAATAGAATATGAGTGATAGATAAGTTGTAAATTGGATTCATCAGCAGTATATTACCTCGTCAATTAATAACCTAATTCATTTTTAAACTTCTTGCAGATAAGCTCGATCCTGTTAATGACTTAGTACTCTAGGATCTATATGAAAATAAAATGAACATGACGTACCGAATTTCAAACGATAGTCCAAAATAGTGCGAACGTTGATAATCAGTAGTATTATATTTTATCATATGATATTTTGTATTGTGATATTTTTCCATGTGGTATTTTTTAAATATTATTCTCGCCTATAATGTTACATTTGAGGGGTGTATGGAGGTGATATCATCCTATCAAGTCAAGGAAAATTGAACGGATGAAATTAATTTAAATTTATTCTTTCTGAGTTCAGTTTTTGAATCAGTAGAACGTCTAATAATCAAAGAAATGAGCACCACTCATTAAGGGAGAGTGGGGCAATATGAACACTTCAGGGCTGGTAGCAGTAAACCCTGTTAGCCAATAAATCGTCAGAATAAATTTATGTCTGGAGTAAATTTATTCCACATTCAGACAATTTTTACTAATTCATTGCAGAGTGCTTTCATCGAGTCACTGGGCCGAGAATATGGACTAAATACTTCATACTTAGTAGTATTATTGGCAAATAGTGATGATACATTAATACACCAGATATTTTGGTGAAACAGCTTCGATGAACTTTCGATTAAAATTGATCGGCAGATTATTTTTATTTATTCCAATACTTAACTGAGGATTTTCTTAATTGGGCTTGGTGCAACCGGTCTTTTAATTTTTTTGTATGTTGATAATTCATTAACCCTCAAATTGCACACTTATCTTTGGAGCCCTCTTTATTTGCACACATGGGTCACATGGCTCATCTCTTCAGTTTCCGATAAAGTGAATTTTTATAACGCATGATAATTGATGTATCTCCTGACAAAATGCATAGTTATTCAATTGAGACAGGTCTTTTTGTTCAAGAATAAATTTTCGACAACATAAATAATACTCGACTGAAGCTAATAACACAATCAGAAATACTCGATTAATTTGAGGCCTACACCTGACGCGGCCTGGGTCAAGGGCTGTCAGGGCTCAAGGGTTAGTTCCACTTAATTAATCGATGGAATATATCGATGATCTGGGCGCCAGTTAGTTTGTCGACAACTAACAACGTTTCCCCGGCTTATTTCAGGGGTGAAAATGTTGGAAGATCCGATAATAGTTCCAATAAATAATAGAGAGAGAGAGAGAGAGAGAGAGAGAGAGAGAGAGAGAGAGAGAGAGAGAGAGAGAGAGAG
>NW_021680534.1:209890-214383 GCF_001412515.2 Diachasma alloeum
AGAGAGAGAGAGAGAGAGAGAGAGAGAGAGAAATATTACTCACTTTAATATCGACAATTCTCAATTAAATATAGCAAACTCTCGGCCGCCGACTCTTCCACTTGATTGACACAATACAAAATTTTACAGGTTAAGACAACTTCATACGCTCGCTGCTGGGGCAAGAGTGTCGTATCACTAAACTTGTTGCGTTGATCGGTTGCGCAGGCGTGTATATTCGACAGTATGGTAATTGTACTCTAGGGGTTGACTATAGCGTCAGAGCGGGAAAATTTGAATAAATAACACAATGATAGAATATTTACAATCGATAATTTTGGAAAATAAATTCCACGGCAGTTATGGGGCAGCCGAGGGTGAGGATGGAACGGAGTCGACGCGAAGGGAAAACAATATCCCCTGTTGCACAATTCTCCAAAAACAGGTTAACAAGGGAAATTTTGATATTGAAAAAAGCGTTCTTCGATAAAATTTTGAATCTTCCATTCAGACATTAGAAGAGATCAAATTATATTTGATGGACCAAGATCTAGCACGAGGAGTATCTGAGGGTATATGAAGTTTTTCCAAGTAGATAGTTATTTTGCAGTAGCAACAATACATTCGAAAATGCATTTGTACTGGGTCCATCTGATCTCCAGTGTACAATTGGAGAGTCGAACTGTTGTGAAAGGGCTATTTTTTGCCTCGGAAAGTACATCTGTTGCTTTTTGTGAATGCGGCCAGACTGAGCTCAATTCATAAATTTATTTCTAAGGTATGAACATGAAACAAAAAATCAAGTATCCATTTTGTCTCACCCACCCCTACACCGTCGTAACTCACAATATTTGAGGAATTATTGCAGTGAATACTTAGTTATTTTAATTGTCTGGAATTTGTTACATCATGCATGAAAAAATTCAGTAGAAAACCTAGCGAATTCGCTAGAAAATTCCATTGGAATTCTATAGGAATTCTATGGGGTTTCTACAGGATTTCTATTGGAATTCTATTGAAAAATTCTATTTGTTTTTTGCGCTGATTCTATTGAATATTCGATAAGAAAAAGTCAATAGATTTCAAATTTCTGTTTGGAATTTTCTCTTGAGATTTTTTTTATAAGCACGCTTGGGCATCAATTTTCTAAGTTTTTTCCACTCGGATTCTGTAATGCAATATAAAACAAAATCCAGTGGAAAAAACTTAGAAAATTTGTGCCCAATAATTTCGAATAAAAAAAATCTCAAGAGAAAAATTCCAACAGAAATTCAAAATGTATTGACTTTTTCTTATCGAATTCCAATAGTAATTCTATAGAAACCCTATAGAATTCTTATAGAATTCCAATAGAATTTTCTACCGAATTCGCTAGGTTTTCTATTGAATTTTTTCATATGTGATCTCTCAGGGAGTCTTAAAAAAATTTAGATTGCCCTGATAGATCAAACCCAGAGTTAACTCTGGGTCAACTCTGGGTTTGATTTATGAAAGTGGTGGCACATTATAATTGTTCCAGTAGTGATGAGTATTCTGTATAGCAATATTGATTGTTTGAGAAAATCATGGCATGATCGAGATACGCCGTAGCGTATCGGCCATGAAAAATTTTGACCGATTGAGCAAAACATCAGGCCGAGAGCACTGCGTATCTATACACGACAGAACTTCCCCCTCCACTACCTCTAAATGATTTACATTCGGTATAATGAAAACGGGACGACAAATCGGGAAAGTGTCGTTAGTTACATTATATAAATCGCCTATGAGCTTTTCAACGGTGTAACTATGGTATTTTTTGGATTAACAGTAAAAAAGATAGGCGCATAGCAACGAGTTGATCATATTCACATTCTCGCGATTCACATTATAAAGTGTGAAAATCAAGTTGTAACGTTGGCAGCGCCGGTCCAACTGAGCTTCATATCCAACGTTTAAGTATTGCCACCAGTGCATTTGAATGTGGGTTGTAATGTTGTTATGGAGAACCACAGAAAATGTTCTTCTTCACGTTGAATCACTTATCAGGATGAAACGGAAAATCGACTCGGTGTTCTATTTTGTTTTCTCTCATCGAAAATTCGAATTTCATCCTGCCATATCTATATTCATATGCGAACTTCGGACATAAAGGTTTATGTTTGGAATGTGACAAAAGGGAGATGTGCCGAAAATATTGTACGATCAAGTATTAAATGTCCGCGAATAGTTAAATTCGAAAAGGAAATATTTATTTTTCTCCGAGTGTAACAGAAAATGTTTTCATTCCGTGGAAAAAAATTCACTAAATTAAGTGACAGTGAAATGCGAACAATTTTGTGATTATTTAGGAAAAATTAATAGGAGACGATGGGATTAAACGGACACTTTGAACCCTTTCCAAAATGTTGATGTCTTATTGAAGTGCTGATGAAATAGATTTTTTTTTAAATTAAAGTACAGCCAGCCCCTTTCTAATAAGCTTAGACTGAGCTCGATCAATAAATTTGTTCCTTGGTTATAAATATTAAAATAAGAAGTCAGAAGAGTCCATTCCACCCAATGTTTCTCTAATATTAAAAAAAAAAAAAAACAAAAACAGATGTTTTCAAAAAGAATTCTTTGTGAACATTTTGTTCGACTATTCCTATAAGGAAATCAGTTCATCTCTCCACGAAATACAATCCATATAGGATCAGAGCAAAAATTGAATGAAAAATTGAGGAATCAAATCAAGTCAGAAAATTGTTAATAGATGATTAAAATTTGAAATTCGGTGGAGAGAATAAATCTGGAGTAGAACTGTTTATTTCCCTTCAAATGTTGATTCAAAAAATGTTCTATCTTATGAAGAATGATTCAGTTAAATTAAATTGAAAAGAACAAATTTCACCGGATGGAAAAACAGTCCTTGCTTATTTTGAAAAAAATAATGAAATCTGCCTAAAAACACAAAAACAAATGTTTTTGTAAAAAAACTGGGCCAAGAAAAAGTTTCGTTTGATTCCTACTGGGAAATCGAAGTTTTTGAAAAACACATAGAAATAAAAAAGGAAGTCAAGTTAGGAATTTTGAATAAATGGTGATAGTGCACATTCAGGTTTCTATAAGAAAAATAGTTCTCAATGGAATAAGTATTCTAAAAAAATTCTCCATGAAATAAAAAATCAGTAGGAGCAGGACTAACGCGTTATTGGCGCGGAGTTTTTCAATTCACTGTCTGTATCAATCTACTCCTTCATCCTTTGATCCGCGCCAAGGACGTTGGTCCTGCTCCTACTGATTTTTTATTTCATGGAAAGCTTTTTTCGAATACTTATTCTATTGAGAACTATTTTTCTTATAGAAACCTGAATGTGCACTATCACCTCTTGAATAGGCATCTTTTGATTGAAATATCTCGGAAGCTATTGAGAAGTTATCGAGACATATACCATAAGTTATTTAGAGAATTTAACGACGAACAAAATGGTTTTTTACTTATGTTTATACGACCAATAATTTGCGAGATATTACCAATTGTTGGTTGGAGCGCGCTGCTGTGCGCGCGTTGCGTCATGAACAAATGGCTGTAAATCAGCCAAAAATCGATATTTTTTCATTTTTATTTTTTTGTTTTGAAACTTAGATAATTCTCATTATCTTCAAATTTTTGTGAATTTTTTACAATCATTTTTAACAATTAATTTACCAAAAACATTGAATTTTTACAAATTTCTTTAAAAAAAATATTTTTGATGATAATACCGATTTTTTTGTTTGCGTATAGTTATCAAAAATGTTGTACGTTCGAGAACTATAAAAAAAAATTATATATATATATTTTTTTTTGAAATAACCCGCGCATTTACTCTTGGTCTCTTCGCTGTAGGAGCGACAGAGACAACGTCATACGAGTTCTTGCGTGGGAAAGAGACGCACTGTTCACTCATTTAAACAAAATTTGAATTCTCATATCTACATTGTTTTTTTTAATGAAAAAAAATGCCAAATTAATTGTAGAAGATGGGGGAGGGGGGAGTGATAGTCTGTACTAGATTAATTCATTGGAAAAATTGTTTTCAATGATTTTTTCATTTTTTAAAATCAATTTAGAGTGTTCCTGGTCAGTGTGGTCCACTTTGGGGGTGGTTTTACAAAGTTTTATGTATAGGAAAAATCCCAAATCAATTATAGAAGATGGAGGAGGAGAGAGTGATAGTTTTTACATAAATAATTCCTTGAAAAACATTGTTTTCAATCATTTTTTCTATTTTTTAAAATTACTTTACAGTAAACATGGCCAGAATCGTCCACTTTGGGGGAGGTTTTTCAGAGTTTTATGGATAGAAACAATTCCAAATTGATTATAGATCATGGGGGAGGGGGGAGGGATAGTTTCTACAATAGTGATTCATTGAAAAAATTGTTCTTGATCATTTTTTTCATTTTTTAAAATGAATTCAGAGTTTTCATGGCTAGAATCGTCCACTTTGGGGGTGGTTTTTCAGAGTTTTATGGATAGGAAAAATCCCAAATTGATTATAGATCATGGG
>NW_021680534.1:219157-219424 GCF_001412515.2 Diachasma alloeum
TGGACCACACTGACCAGGAACACTCTAAATTGATTTTAAAAAATGAAAAAATCATTGAAAACAATTTTTCCAATGAATTAATCTAGTACAGTCGATCACTCCCCCCTCCCCCATCTTCTACAGCTAATTTGGCATTTTTTTTCATTAAAAAAAACAATGCAGATACGAGAATTCAAATTTTGTTTAAATGAGTGAACAGTGCGTCTCTTTCCCACGCAAGAACTCGTATGACGTTGTCTCTGTCGCTCCTACAGCGAAGAGACCAAG
>NW_021680534.1:219977-220870 GCF_001412515.2 Diachasma alloeum
ACTAACCACTTTATTTCAGCCATTTTTCGCAGACTTATAAAAGTTTTAGGCGAAAATTGCTACTTCTATTTAAAAAAAAATCACTATGACTTGTTTGGATATACTCAATCCAAATTAATGAAATCTGCTTGGTATGATGCTTGATTTAATTAAATCTTAATCGGTTCGATTAAGGGCTTAATATTCGATTTGAATCAAGAATGTTTTTCTGTGTATAGACATTACGTTGGTTCCATTCGTTGGGAACATTGAAATTTTGATGTAGTTTCTTATTGGTGCAGTTGTCAAGTGACTTCGATCAGTCGATGCAATCAAGAATTTGACTCAAGAATTCGAGATTGAAGAACAGATACAAATATTTGCATCAGTTCTTTAGTGTCGAATTCAGTATCAGAACCATGCAACCTAACTAGCGCGCGCGAAGCGCGCGTCTTCCCTAGTCCATTTAAAAAATTGAAGTTAATGAATTTTTTTTTTTTTGTAATTCGAAATATCAGTGTTTTTTCTTCAATAGCTTGTTTATTTATTCAGAGCAAATTTAATATATGTTGCTATTTATGTCTTGATATTGAATCGATGAATTTCTTTTTTTTTAATCATACCCGCGAATGTCCAATGGATTCAAAGTTAAACGCAATTTTCTAGTTCCAACCCCTAAATCGAGCGCCGGGAATGAGAACCTTTTGTGCGAGAGAGAAGTCTCCGTCTCGCTCCCACTCCCTACAGCATTGTTGCGATCGCGCACGGGCCTGTGGGACATCACGGACTAAACGCGAGAAAAAGAATCATTTGAGGTTTTTCGTCAGCCGTTCGCTCTCTCTCTCTCTCCCTCTCTCCCCCTCTCTTCCTCTCTCTCTCTCTCTCTCTCTCTCTCTCTCTCTCTCTCTCTCTCT
>NW_021680534.1:221034-221398 GCF_001412515.2 Diachasma alloeum
CTCTCTCCCTCTCTCTCTCCCTCTCTCTCCCTCTCCCTTTCCCCCTCCCCCGCCCCCTGCCATGAAAGTCATGGGCCAGTGAGCAAAATAATTGTTTCGCGGCGCACAGTGACTCCCGGTAATTAAAAATTCACCTCTCCCCTCCTAACTGAGATTAAGGGATGAAAAAAAGGCAATTTGACGGAGAATTCAATTCTCCATTAATTAACGCTCTTTCATCTCTTAATCTTTGTAACAAAAAAATATAAATTGCCATGAAACTCAGGGGCCAGTAAGAAAAATACTTCTCTCGCAGCGCACACTGACTTTTCACCATTCGCCCGCGAATTAAAAATTCACCTCCCCCCTCCTAATTGAGATTAAG
>NW_021680534.1:222712-224379 GCF_001412515.2 Diachasma alloeum
GCAAATGGTCGCAACAATGCTGTAGGGAGTGGGAGCGAGACGGAGACTTCTCTCTCGCACAAAAGGTTCTCATTCCCGGCGCCGGATTTAGGGGTTGGAGCTAGAAAATTGCATTTAACTTTGAATCCATTGGAGATTCGCGGGTATGATCAAGCCAAAATTTATGGTAAATGTTCTAATAAAAAATATGGAAGAAAAAAAAAAGAAATTCATCGATTCAATATCAAGATATAAATAGCAACATATATTAAATTTGCTCTGAATAAATAAACAAGCTATTGAAAAAAAAACGCTGACATTCCGAATTACAAAAACAAAAATTCATTAACTTCAATTTTTTAAATGGAAAACATTTTTTTTACCCATCTGATTTTCACGCGGCTCTGGGGGATGAACGGTTGGGAATAGGGGTAAAGTGCCCCAAACATTTTTTGTGTAGAATTTTGAGCTCTGCAACTTTGTATACCACGTTTTTGGACGTACAGCGCGTTATTCACGAGTTATTTCGAAAAAACGGTTTTTAGGGGTAGTTTTTTGACTTTTTCAACCCTCGTACACATTTGGGGAACCTTAAACCTCCGCCATTAGTTTCATACGCCCAAATCACAAATTCCATCAAAAATGGAGCCTGTATCGCAAACATTCATATGTTAGACCTTCGTTCATTGGACTATATGCATAAAACTCTGGAAAACCACCCCTAAAATGGATGATTCTGGCCATGAAAACTCTGAAGTAATTTAAAAAAATAGAAAAATCATCAATAGCAATCTTTTCAACAAATTGCTTTCGTAAAGGCTATTCCTACCCCCTCCCCCATGATCTATAATCAATTTGGGATTTTTTCCCATACATCAAACTTCGGAAAAATACCCCCAA
This sequence comes from Diachasma alloeum, assembly GCF_001412515.2. Taxonomy (NCBI): domain Eukaryota; kingdom Metazoa; phylum Arthropoda; class Insecta; order Hymenoptera; family Braconidae; genus Diachasma; species Diachasma alloeum. The sequence continues at coordinate 223,592 of NW_021680534.1, forward strand.
AGTTGACGGTTCTGACCATAAAAACTGAATTCATTTTTAAAGATTAAAAAATTATTAAGAACAATTTTTTCAACGAATTACTTTTGTACAAACTATGATTCCCCCTTCCCCCATGATCTATAATCAATTTGGGATTTTTCCTATCCATAAAACTCTGAAAAACCACCCCCAAAGTGGACGATTCTAGCCATGAAAACTCTGAATTCATTTTAAAAAATGAAAAAAATGATCAAGAACAATTTTTTCAATGAATCACTATTGTAGAAACTATCCCTCCCCCCTCCCCCATGATCTATAATCAATTTGGAATTGTTTCTATCCATAAAACTCTGAAAAACCTCCCCCAAAGTGGACGATTCTGGCCATGTTTACTGTAAAGTAATTTTAAAAAATAGAAAAAATGATTGAAAACAATGTTTTTCAAGGAATTATTTATGTAAAAACTATCACTCTCTCCTCCTCCATCTTCTATAATTGATTTGGGATTTTTCCTATACATAAAACTTTGTAAAACCACCCCCAAAGTGGACCACACTGACCAGGAACACTCTAAATTGATTTTAAAAAATGAAAAAATCATTGAAAACAATTTTTCCAATGAATTAATCTAGTACAGACTATCACTCCCCCCTCCCCCATCTTCTACAGCTAATTTGGCATTTTTTTTCATTAAAAAAAACAATGTAGATATGAGAATTCAAATTTTGTTTAAATGAGTGAACAGTGCGTCTCTTTCCCACGCAAGAACTCGTATGACGTTGTCTCTGTCGCTCCTACAGCGAAGAGAC
>NW_021680534.1:230791-234781 GCF_001412515.2 Diachasma alloeum
TTTCCTACTTCAGAAAACGTTAGTTTTCGAAAAAGACTTTTTGTCAGTACTTGTAGCGAAATCGCCTCTGAAATTAGATTTCGGAAAAGAAAATATAAACATAAAAACGTTATTTCTCGACGTTTCATCATATTCTACATCATTTGCAGTTAAAACTCAAAAATCGAAAAATTGAATCAGGGATCCATTTTGGGCCATTTAGCCCCACCCTTCCCTATTTTTTCAATTGTATTTTCCGATAATAATGATTTTTTTTTGAGTTTGCAAAAAATTTAAGCAAACACCGGCCGGTAAACACAAACCTAACCTAGAAATCCCGATAATTCCATAAAACATGTAGTAATATATCAGCTCTACTTACCACTTCTTCTAAATGTTCACAATGAAAAAGAGAAAATTATCGATGTCACTGGATCCCTGAAACACTTTTGCTAAGCCACAAAATTAATTTAAACAAATAATGACACAAGTCTTCACTGGAACACTTTTTAAACACGATATTTTTTTATGAAGAGCTGTAAAATAAAATGATTAAATGATGAATTAATGTGAAGAATGAATGAGCTAAAGGAATGAATGGATGAATAGATTAATGAGTGTAGATTTAATGATGAAAAAGGTTTTTTTTTAAGTCGATTTTTTCGCTGTGTGTTGCACGAAATTTTCGTCTTCAAAACCCAAGAAAATAGCACCGGCGGATTGAGGGTGTGCTCCCGCAGCATTGCGCATGCGCGCGTCGGTGGTGGGGGAAGTAGGGGTTAGATGGAAAGATCACTTTCATATTGTCGCCAGTCTACTGCCGAGTTACTCACGCACCCGACTCACATTTACCGACAATTCGACCGGGACGCCGCCTTTCCCGTGGGGTACCAACTAACATTTTTGGAGTCAGTTAAACCCCCTGTTCCGGGCCTCTACTCAGGTCTATCCTCTTTGGAAGAGACCAAGAGTAAATGCGCGGGTTATTTCAACAAAAAAAAAAATATATAATTTCTTTTTTATAGTTCTCGAACGTACAACATTTTTTTGTAAAAATTGAAATTTGTAAAAATTCAATGTTTTTGGTAAATTAATTGTTAAAAATGATTGTAAAAAATTCACAAAAATTTGATGATAATGAGAATTATCTAAATTTCAAAACAAAAAAATAAAAATGAAAAAATATCGATTTTTGGCTGATTTACAGCCATTTGTTCATAACGCAACGCGCGCACAGCAGCACGCTCCAACCAACAGTTGTTAATATCTCGCAAACTATTGGTCGTATAAACATAACTAAAAAACCATTTTGTTCGTCGTTAAATTCTCCAAATAATTTACGCTAAATATCTCGATAACTTCTCAATAGTTTCCGAGATATTTCAATCAAAAGATGCCTATTCAAGAGGTATTTTGTTTATAAACAAAAAGCACACCTTGCCTTTAGGCCACATTTCATTTATATGCTCTCCTGAGCATTTAAAAAAAAAATCATCAAAATCGGTCACTAATCTCGTAAAGTCGACGACAAACACGATTTTTCACGCCCACCGACTGGACTATAAATACGAAGTGAAGAAAACGGGAATGAAACTGTGAACATTACAAACAAATAGATGAGTGAACGAATGGAATACATATGGGTTTCTGACGGAAAAGTAAGAGTAATACATACCAGCGACGTGACTTTGTAAATTGTAAACCCTCGCTTGTGACGACTAGTTTCGGTTATGACAAATCGTCTGACCCATTTGTCCCTCGTTGGGGCCATTTCATAGGTATTTCAATGGACTTGGTCACTTCGATTTCAGCATTGATGCGCGAGAATTCACATCTTCGTGGGTTTGACGATTCTTTTTTTATTTAGTACTGCTCAAGACATTTTGACACTTTAACAATGGTTGATGTCGTTGGCAAATGCGGAGTCCGGGGACATACAGCGTACGGATGAATGTGTCTGTGATCGGTTTTGCCTGTGGTCCATAGGGAAAACTCGCGTAAGGTTAGGTAGCATGGGGTCCCTAGCATAGAATCGGGGTTTGAAGCCAGATTTTCCGAGTTCCAATGGTTGATTGAATCAGGATGCCGAAAACTCAATGCATGAATTACCTTGTGACCCTTTAGTAATTCATCAACTGATATATCAGTCGGTTATAACACTTGTGCAGGTGTTTGGCGATGCCAAAAGCAATTTTTCGCGTTCTACTGAGGGTTTCTATAACTAGCCTATATGTATGGTTATACGAAATTAAGATCTTTGCCTCCCATTACCCTATTATTATTGGACTTTTGTAAATATGAATATCAATCCAAAGTTCAATTTGACATTTTGTGATATTGGAGACTTACTAGGAGATACTAGGAGACCAATTCAAGCAGGAGAGGAGGTATTATTAGCTGAACACATCCTCATCTGTGGTGTCAAAAGTTATAAACAAAATTACGTAGAAATTGTGTCAGCTTGCCGTCAATCGTCACATTCGAATAATTACCACGAAATAACTATAAAAATTACTGTTTGAGGAAAATAATTAGAAAATGTACTTGTCCAGCTGGCTTGGGTGAAAAATGTAAACACATTTTTGCGACACTTCTGTATATTTATCGGTAAGGAAAGTCATGTGTTGTTTTGTTTTTGATCGTTTTATCTACTTCAATACATGTACTGATCGTCAGTCATATTCGAGTATACGCAATCTGCAGTTTAAATATTGGATTTATCTAGAATTCGAGTTGACAGATTGGAGATGTTGAGCTGTACAGACTTGAAACAGCAATGGGGCAAGGTGAAATTAAATGCTGATTTACCCCAGAATCAGGTAGTGAATTTGGAGGAATTTTGTTGCATGAAGGTGCAGAAGGTAGAAAAAGAGAATGATCCAAACTCCCAGAATTTTTTTTTTAATACATTGATGACAAGTACGATTGTATCTCTCTCCAGTTACTTGAAACGTTTTAGCTCTTGACTACTACTCCACAATTAACATCTAATACTCATTCCTAATCAATAAATTTTCAATATAAATTATTTATAATACTGACCTCGTTTCGTAAAGTTATCTACAGAAAAATGCAAACTGCAAACTCATTTCTCGGTCATGAGGCCGGTCGATTTTCAATACCTCCATCCACTTGTTCCGCAAGGCCGCATCAGATGGGAAATTGTGAAAGCACAAATTTGATTTATCTTTAATTTTACAGTTTGGCACACAGCAGACTCTTCGATCATTTTTTTTATAAACATTTGTTGTCATTTTTATGAGTAAAATGAAGTTCACTTTGTTTTCATGTGAAGTTGGTTACAAACCAGGACGTGTGACGCTGAAGTTAGCAGCCGACTTGGCAACGAAAGTTTAGGGTCGTAGCGAGAATCTGTGGGGCCCCATACCTTAATACAAAAACTGAAAATTGTTCCTATTTAAGTTCTAAATTTCGAAATGATCCGGAACAGCCCCCCCATCCGCCACAATATGATCAACCCCCTTTGTTCAGACCAAGGGGGTGGTAGGGAGATGAAAATCTCAATTTTTGTCTTTTTTTATGACCCTGAAGTTTGCTGAAAATGATCTTTATCAGCGGATATCTCAGTGAAAAATCAAGGAATTTAAAAAGTTCAAATTTTTTTTTTTTTATGGGAAGAGATTTAGTGGTGATAGTCGCCAATTATATAAAAATATAATTTCAAGGGTAAGTTTAATGAAATATTAACTTTTGAAAGCAATTAACAGTGGATATCTAGCTTCGGAATTGATTAAAAAAAAAAAAAAAGTACCCCTCTGCATTCATGAAGATTCTTACCCCTCTGGAACCATTACTTGTTAATGTTTGAGGGGTGCAAAAATTGATTTTCCTTGAAGTGAAAGAAAAAAAAATTGTTGGCTCCAAAACACTCAAAACCACCAACAAATTTCCATTGAAAGATATTAGGAAAGACTCCCTCAACCCCCAGAAAAATCATCAAGTCTTTCAGAGTGGTCCAACCCTGGGATGCAAGCAGCCACTTAAGTTAGG
>NW_021680534.1:246338-253410 GCF_001412515.2 Diachasma alloeum
TGTCTGAACATTTTCCGATGTCGATAATTGAATTTTCCCCGGTTTTTTAATCATGTGTGCACTGGGCCCCAGGGGATCATGATACGCCCTTGTTCTGCTGCCAAGTCGGCTGCTAACTTCAGCGTCATTAGGACGTGACGTTGGCTATTTCGCCTTAGAGTAGTTCCGAATCAGTTCGTTTTTCTGGGTATAGCGCTGGAAACACTTTGGCATTGCGCCAATTCGCGATCGCAAAACGCCGTCAGCGCTATGGCCAAAAATGCGGGACCGTGGAGAACTACTAACTTTCTGAGCTGCTCGGAACCCTAACCTCAAATAGTGCTGAAATGTCAAATTGTTTCAAGTACAAGCCTTGAATTAATTTTTGATCTTATAACCTACCGATTGTTTATGAAAATGGCATAGAACAATTATCTCAAGAATTCGAAAAGAGGATGCTGTGTTCCACAGTGCAAAGTAAAGGATACACTGAATTTAAGTTTCCATAGTTTTCCATCCGATTTAATTTTACGGAACAAGTGGATGGAAGCATTGAAACTGAGAGGAATTTACGATGAAAACATGAAAGTTTGCAGTCAACATTTCTCTCTTGACGATTATATAAAGCGGCGTAAGTATTTCATGTAGAAATGAATATTCTATAATGAAATTAGCCGAGTCGGTTGAGTCCATTTTTTGTTGAATATCTCGTAACCGAAAGCAAGTTAAAAAATTTTGGTAATGAACTTTTTTAGGTCTACATTTTTTGTGTCTACATCAATGAATAATTTGCTATTTCATACTCCAGAGCCTTGGCGCACTACCATCAGATTGGTCCCGCAAGAGATAGTAATTCTACAAACCAGACCAGACGGCGAGAAATCGCTTTTGCGATCGCGAATAGAGAGCAGCAGTCGTTATTGGAAACTTAAAATATTTTTATTTGAAATTTCACGGACAATTTTCCAAAAGTGGACGTGAAGGTCTTTTGTGCATTGAAACAATTTGGTTGGGAACAATCGAAGTCTTAAATCTATTACAGATTTGAAATAATTCCTAATAATTGATCAGCTAACTTGAAAGATTGAAAATGTTTATGTTTACGTGTAATCAACTGCAATAATGTTATGTTCCATTCAATTATTAATAATATGTTTAGGGAGAAGATGGTAGATGAAAAACAATTATTAACTTCAATAAAATAGACCGGAAACTTCAAATGCAGTAAAAACTGGATTTATTTGAAATTTTCGAAAAATGACCAAGTTCTCAAACAAGTCTTACTTGTGCCAAGAAAATAGTTTTTTGAGAATTATCAAAAAAGGCTTTTTTTGTGCCAAACATGCAGAGTGCGCCGGAATGAAGAATTTTTGTCGCAAAAATAAATTTAGTAGTTTAAAAAAAAAGCATTTTCTGTACACGCAAGAAATATCATTTCTATCACTACTCGTTCGTTATTCGGTATTGCCATACGTATTTTGCTCCCGAAAAATCTTTGTTTTATGCGAAACAAGGGATAGCAGTTTTTCGTTTCGGCTGTCTAATAATCACAGACAAGGAATGAACCCTTAAATGAAACAATAATAATGATATGATAGCAATCTTGTAACTTAGAGATAAAATATTTGTTGATAAATTTTCCTTTATATGAACCAACCAAATTATTTTTTGGCAATTTTCAACTAGCGATTTTGTTGGCTCAAAAAATACTTGTTTGACAACGTTTTTGTTTTTCTCTCAATGTGTGGTCCAGTATGTGACTTGCTGTAATCGTCTAATAGAGAACAGAAGGATGCACAATTAATGGGTCAAAATTATATAGAAATTTCATGTGAATTAGTCGTTAGTAAATTTCACTCGTCAGAAGTGACATTACCGCCTAATTGTTGCAAACCGCTGTATCTTCCGAAAAATTTGACTTCGAATTCTTCACTAACGATCGTCGGTTCCTTTAAGAACTTGGTCACCTCATTGAGAGAAAAAATTTCAATTCTTCACAATGAAGATATATTCACATGCAATTATTTTTAATTTTATGGTCGTAAAAGGTACATTGTACAAGGGAGTTGAAAAAAACATTAAAAACATTAAAATTAAAAAAACTGATGGATATAATAAGAAAGGACCACAGGAGTAGTGCACTCAAGAACCCACGACTTATACGTTCTTGCACCAAAGTAGTATATAGTATAGTAGTATATAGTATCTTTGAAGATATTCAAATTTTAAGGTTATACCAATCACTAACACAAAAACCACTCAACCGAATTCATGTTTTTTTTTCAAAGTATTCTTTATAATGGTGGCTACCTGACCAAATCAAAATATGAGTACCGTTTCATTGAATGTTTTTGAGATATTGCCATTTTTGTCATTCCGGCCGTAAGGCAGCGTTTCACGGACGCGGAGCGAAGCGGAGCCGTGAATCTCTGCCTACGGCCGTCATGACTAAATAGTATTTTCATCACGCTGTGACGAAAAGTGAACTTTTTGGCACGCTCCGCGTGCCTAAAAGTCCAATTTCCGCCAAATTGTGATGAAAAATATTGTTCGTAACTGGTGAAAAAATGTTTTTTAGCTCGTGGGACTATATCACTCGCCTTCGGCTCGTGATATAAACCTCCCACTCGCCAAAAAACACTTTTTTGCACTCGTTACGAAATATACTAATTTAAGTTCACTTTTCGTCACAGCGTGATGAAATAGTATATTTCGTCATTAGGCCGAAATAGTATATTTCATCATTGGGCCGAAAAAAACTTTTCTGGCGAATATGAGGTTTGCAGCAAGGCGAGGGCTGCAATTCTATTCGCCAGAAAAGTTTTTTTTGGCCGTATGACGAACAATATTTCCGTGAAACGCTGCCTTACGGCCGGAATGACAAAAAAAACTTTTCTGGCGAATATGAGGTTTGCAGCACGAGCCGAAGGCGAGGCCTGCAATCATATTCGTCAGAAAAGTTTTTTTTGGCTGTATGACGAACAATATTTTTAATATTAATATTTTTTTTATATTCTCCGCTTCGCTCCGCATCCGTGAATCTGTCTACCGAATCTGTGAATCTGTCTACGCGAAGCGGGAGGGAAATGTAACTTTGCGCCCGCCGGGATGGAAACATAATTTTTCTGTGCAATGTCCGTAAACGGCGTTTGACGGACACGAAGTGTTTTTCGGTGACATTGTAGATCTCTAATCTGAGTGGATTGGTGTTGCCATCTTTTTAAAATAGAATTGTTACAGATCCATTCGCAAGCTTACGATCAATGGAATTGGTAGATAACATGTAAAGAAAATTCCGAAAAATCTGCACACACATATATTCTAAAAACAGCATATCTTGACGTTTCCTGACATTCTACTTAATTTCCAAACAAAATTAGAAGATCGTGAAAATGGACGATTACAAAGTTTCCATTCAGAAGCAAAAAAACGCGCGAGAAAACTGTGGAAATTTTTTGATGTAATACCACCAGAACTTCAATAGTACATTAGAGTACAAGGGCACAAATTTCGTTTTCGACGAATGTGAAGTTTACAGGCCGAGCCGAAAGCGAGGTCTGTATTCACATTCGTTGAAAACGAAGTTTATGCTCGAGTGGTCTATACTATTTTATGCCACATCGTGCAGAAGTCGAGTTTGAAGCACGCTGCGCGCAGTGCAGCGTGCGATAAACTCGACTTATTGCACGGCGTGCCATAAAATTATCAGTGATTTCCCGATAGGTTCGTTGCAAACAAACGAAGGAGTCAAGTTTTTAAGGTTAAATCTCGTGCTTCGCACTCGCGATTTTTCCCGAAAAACTTGAAGAGTTCGTTTGTATGCAGGGAATCTTGAGGGAAATACCTGATTAATTTTGAAGCTCGAGTGGTATTTGGGAAAGTATTTCCCCCACCTGAATCTCGGCCAATAGGAGGGCCGCATTTGATGTCACGTGGTACAACCTACACGGTTTTATATCGGTAAAATTTGGTAAAACCACGGCACTTTGCTAAGGGAAAATAAACAAAATAATTGAAATGCGAAAGTGTAGGTTGTACCACATTGACATCAAATGCTGCCCTCCGGTGACCGAAATTCCGACGGAGAAAATACTTCTCCAAACACCCTTCGAGCTTCAAAATGCATCGGATATTTCCTTCAACTTTCCCTGCAAATAAACGAGAGTGTCAAGTTTTGTACGAAAATTCCTCGCGCTTCGCGCTCGGGATTTTTAAACCTACAAAACTTGACACTCTCGTTTGTTTGCAACAAAGCTATTGGGCAATACCCGATCATTTTGAAGCTCTCTGGGTATTACTACTGATAATATCCCGTCGTTCGCTAATTTTCTCGTTGCCAAGCAGAATAAGAAAAAAATTGTCGAATTTACCACGATAACGCCGAATACGACCATTCTATTTATCGAAATGGTGGTGGGGGAAATAATCCGCCGAAGGCAGTGTCTATTCACACGGTCCACGGTAAATTTTACCGTGGATATAGGGAAGATTTTCACCGTGGATATAAAGTAATTTTTTTTTACCGTGCATATAAGGTGAGTGAATGGCGTGCAGTGTTTCCACTTTTTACCGTGGAAGATGGTTTTAAAGATGACAAATGTCTCTAAAGATGATGTCTGTTTTCAATTGAAAAGCGCAATTATGACACCATCGTCCAGTGGGGTCTAGGAGTCTCCCCTGGTTCAAAACCATCTTTAGAGGCATCAGCACGCCATTTTTCGAGCCGCTCTTTCATTTGAGCCCAAAAAAACATTCATATCTTGTCTGACATCTCTGCTACAAACTCTGGTCTTCAACTCTGGTTTTAATTGGACGATGTTGTCACAATTGCACTTTTCAGTTGAAAACAAACATCATCTTTAGAGACATTTGTCATTTTTAAAGACTTCTCCACGCCATTTTTCGAGCCGCTCTTTCATTTGAGCCCAAAAAAACATTCGTAGTGTCTATTCACACGGTCCATGGTAAATTTTACCGTCGATATAGGGTATATTTTATAGGGTTTATTTTATTAAAAATCTACGTCAACAAATGCCAAGAAAAATATGAAAAATTTCAAGATTGATCTCAATGACTCAAGTTTGGGATAAAGCTACCGAGCTTGATCAAAAATTTTCCAGTCAGATTATGTATTGGAAAAACAGCAATTTTTTTAGTTTATCAACAAATAATAAGTTAAATATAAAGTTGAGTGAAAAGGTCAAAAGAGTGAACATGGAGAGGAGAGAACGAGAAAAAATCACCTTTTGTTCTTATTCCAATAAGATAACTGGATCAAAAGTTATGTTATGGCAAATTTTGGTTGAAAAATGGAAAAAATGGGGACTGCTGAAAAATTGAAAAATGTTTTTAAAAAAATTTCCTCTTCTGAAGACATTCTGTGAAGAATTATTTGCATTTTGCAACTAAGATGGACTTTTCGGCGTTGACGGCGAATCAGCTTTTTCGTAGTTCAACTTTGAGCGCGCTTGGCGACTTGACGGTTTAAATTGCGAAAATGCCGCCATTGACTTTTTTGTAGGAAATTTTATGCTCTACAAATTAAGCCTTATGCATTTTTATCCTATCACGGTTTCGTCGGCGTAAAGCAAGAAAGGTCGCATGGACGCTTAATTTTGCAGTTTTGAATTTTTTTAAACAATTTCCCGATTTGCTACAATCCCAAAAACTTAATGTGTTTCATATCATTCTTCCGCATGATATCTCATGTTTGTTATCCTTCTAATATCATCCTCGATTTCGGCCAAAAAAAAGTCCTTATTTGAGTGGCCTACTAACTTTATTCGTCTCTCGTTTAACCCTGGTCGTCATCCCCCTGATCTTTGAAATTTTAAAGGCTCTAACCCATAATACAACTAGATCCGCGAGATAATTTTCCTACGCGATGCTTACCACTGATCTCCCTCATATACACGGTAGACTCCACGATAGATCCACGGTAAAATCTCCCTTGCATCCACAGTAAAAAGTGGAAACACTGCACGCCATTCACTCACCTTATATGCACGGTAAAAAAAATTACTTTATATCCACGGTGAAAATCTTCCCTATATCCACGGTAAAAATGGGCCCGATGCACACCACTGCTTATCTTATATCCACGGTAGAAATTACCGTATATCCACGGTAAAATATACCCTATATCCACGGTAAAATTGACCGTGGACCGTGTGAATAGACACTGCCTCCGCCGAATACACCTCGAGCTTCAAAATGAATCGGAGTATTTCCCTCAAACTTCCCTGCATATAAACGAATGCGTCAAGTTTCGCAGGAAAAATTCCTCGCGCAAGCGCTCGCGATTTTTTTAACCTGCGAAACTTGAGTTATTCGTTTGTATGCAACGAAGTTATCGGGAAATACCCGATCATTTTGAAGCTCTCGGCGTATTATAAGCGACAGTTTTTCCATCTAGATTTCGGCCAAGAGAATTGCATTATAAGACAAAATCCATCTGTCACTTCCAATGAAGGGTTCACTCGACCAGGAAATCTTTTCTTTTTATATGTATATCAACATAAAACGTTACCAGTTGAATTATCAAAAATTATCAGTTGAATACCGTGTTGACATAGAATTCGATTGGCTGAAATTTGGATGGGACGAATTCTCAGCTATAATACCCCAAGACCTTCAAAATTATCGGATATTTCCCGAATGTTTTGTTGCATAGCAACGAAAGGGATCAGCTTTGCAGTAAAATCCCTCGCGCTACCAGAGATTATAAGGGAGATTGCTAGCGCCTATGGAAACGCTTCAACCGCAAAATTTCGTAGCGGTGGCGCAGAACTAATTTTGAGTACGTACCTGTAAGTAAAACAGGGAGCGTGTGAGAGCGTCGATAACGGCGCAGAGTGGGGGGGAATGCGTATGCTGGAATCGGTGGGCGGAGCGAGCGGTGATGTTCGCTGTCGAGTAGGTGAGGGAAACCTACCGCAGTTCGAAACGCCGACGGGCGGCGGAATCCTGCCCTTAATATAACAATCAATTTCTCCTTCCCTAATGAGGACGAAGGGATGAAACGGTTGCCAATCGATTGAAAATTGAATCCTCAACTGATTGCGATCTGTTTTATCCCTTCATCTGAATTAGA
>NW_021680534.1:253607-253800 GCF_001412515.2 Diachasma alloeum
AAAAATCCATTTCTCCTCCCCCAGCAGAGATTAAGGGATGAAACTGGTGACAATCGATTCAGAATTGGATCCTCAATCGATTGCAGTCGTTTCATCCTTTCATCTCAATTAGGGGAGGAGTGATGAATTTTTCAAGCGCCGGAGGATCCCGACCGATTCTCCGGCGGCTTTGATTAAAAAATCCCTTTCTCCT
>NW_021680534.1:257638-259457 GCF_001412515.2 Diachasma alloeum
AGTTTCATCCCTTAATCTCTGCTGGGGGAGGAAAAATGGATTTTTCAATGGCGAGAGCCGTTTGGGGACTCACTCGATCCATAAATATTCGTTTCTCCCCCTCTAATTCAGATGAAGGGATAAAACAGATCGCAATCAGTTGAGGATTCAATTTTCAATCGATTGGCAACCGTTTCATCCCTTCGTCCTCATTAGGGAAGGAGAAATTGATTGTTATATTAAGGGCAGGATTCCGCCGCCCGTCGGCGTTTCGAACTGCGGTAGGTCTCCCTCACCTACTCGACAGCGAACATCACCGCTCGCTGCGCCCACCGATTCCCCCATACGCATTTCCCCCCACTCTGCGCCGTTATCGACGCTCTCACACGCTCCCTGTTTTACTTACAGGTACGTACTCGCTACGAAATTTTGTGGTTGAAGCGTTTCCATAGGCGCTAGCAATCTCCCTTACAATCTCTGGCGCTACGCGCTCGGGATTTTAATCTGCACAGCTGATCCCGATCGTTGATATGCAGGAAAACTTGAGGGAAATATCCGATGAATTTTGAAGGTCAAGGGGTATTCTAAAGAGGATTGACTAAAGTAGAGGCTCAGATCTCGGGGTTGGACTGACCCTAAGCCAAAAGTAGTTCGACCCCAAAGGAGGGATGCCGCCACGGTCGAATCTGACGGCTGGGCGAACTGCCTGTGCGGGTAACTCGGCAGTAGCAGTCCCGCTGTCACAGGGATAATTTCGGAGAGGAATTTATGCTTTCCTCGTCCTCAACGTGTTCTTAATGATTTTCAGGTGATTCATTTGCTGGCTAATTAATATTAAAGAATGAAACCCAGACGGTGTGATGGAGAATTAAATTCGCCATCTATCGATCCCCGTTGCATCCCTTAATCTCTGTAACAAAAAAATACAAACTTCGACAAAAGTCATGGGCTAGTGAGAAACATAATTTTCTTCTCGGCGCACAGTGACTTTTCACCATTCGCCCGCGAATTAAAAATTTGTCTTTCCCCTCCTAATTGAAATTAAGGGATGAAAAAAAGGCTGTTTGACGGAAAACTAAATTACCCATCAATTAACACTCTTTCATCCCTGAATATCTGTGAAAAATGGAAGGAACTGTCATGGAAATCACAGCGCAGTAAGAAAAATAATTGTTTTGCGGCGCACAGTGACTCCCGGTAATTAAAAATTCACTTCTCCCCTCCTAATTGAGATTAAGGCATGAAAAAAGAGCGGTTCGACGGAGAATTAAATTTTTCATTAATTAACCCTCTTTCATACCTTAATCTCTGTAACAAAAAATTAAAAACTGCCATGACAGTCAGAGGCAAGTAAGAAAAATAATTTTTTCGCGGCGCACACTGACTATTCACCATTCGCCCGCGAATTAAAAATTCACTTCTCCCCTCCTAATTGAGATTAAGGGATGAAAAAAGGGCAGTTCGACGGAGAATTAAATTCTCCATTAATTAACCCTCTTTCATCCCTTAATCTTTGTAACAAAAAAATAAAAACTGCCATGAAAGTCAGGGGCCAGTAAGAAAAATAATTGTTTTGCGGCGCACAGTGACTCCCGGTAATTAAAAATTCACCTCTCCCTTCCTAATTGAGATTAAGGGATGAAAAAAGGGCAGTTCGACGGAGAATTAAATTCTCCATCAATTAACCCTCTTTCATCCCTTAATCTCTGTAACAAAAAAATATAAACTGCCATGAAAGTCATGGGCCAGTGAGAAAAATTATAGTTTCGCGGCGCACAGTGACTCCCGGTAATTAAAAATTCACCTCTCCCCTCCTAATTGAGATTAAGGGATGAAAAAA
>NW_021680534.1:261439-262237 GCF_001412515.2 Diachasma alloeum
TTTTTCTCACTGGCCCATGACTTTGTCGTAGTTTGTATTTTTTTGTTACAGAGATTAAGGGATGCAACGGGGATCGATTGATGGGGAATTTAATTCTCCGTCACACCCTCTGTGTTTCATTCCTTAATATTAATTAGCCAGCAAATGAATCACCTGAAAAACATTAAGAACATGCTGAGGACGAGGAAGACATAAATTACCCTCCAAAACTATCCCTGTGACAGCGGGACTGCTACTGCCGAGTTACCCGCACAGGCGTTCGCCCAGCCGTCAGATTCGACCGTGGCGGCATCCCTCCGTTGGGGTCGAACTACTTTTGGCTTGGGGTCAGTCCAACCCTGAGATCTCAGCCTCTACTTTAGTCAATTCTCTTTGGGGTATTCGGAGGGGATGGGTGCAACTGGACACAGTCAACTGAACACATCCGCAACTGACCAAAGATCTGGTAACTTCGGCAACTGAACACACACGTAAATACAAGAGGGTGAAACGTAGTGATATTGTCAACTTAGTGTTCCCTATCGACGAAGTCAGTTGATGATATACATGGGAGATGGCGCTGATAGGTTTAAAGCGGAGGAATGAGAATTACTTGTATATAGTGTGAGCTAACTTTGGGAGATGACGAAGAACTATTGCAGGAGCATCAATAATCAGAATATTAATATGTCAAGTATCGTAAGAACATCGTCAATCAATCGAACAAGAGTGAGGTGGTCATTCGCTAAACTGTATCAAAACAAAGTATTGTCCAAGTCTCGTAATAAAATCGAATAAAAATAATTCAAAGTATTTTCA
>NW_021680534.1:264347-276701 GCF_001412515.2 Diachasma alloeum
TACCATAATATTACGAGGTATTATCGATACTTTGCGTGAAAATACTTTGAATTATTTTTATTCGATTTTATTACGAGACTTGGACAATACTTTGTTTTGTTACACCTTAGCGAATGACCTATCAGCGCCATCTCCCATGTATATCATCAACTGACTTCGTCGATAGGGAAGACTAAGTTGACAATATCACTACGTTTCACCCTCTTGTATCTACGTTTGTGTTCAGTTGCCGAATTTATCAGGTCTGTGGTCAGTTGCAGATGTGTTCAGTTGACTGTGTCCAGTTGCACCCATCCCCGTGACTCCGAATACTGCACTCTGATTGGTCAAAATCAGAATTGAGGAAATTGTCAATAGAGTCGATTAAGAACTAATAGAATTTTCGGTAGGGTTTCAATAGAATTTCCTAGCGAAAGCACTAGGTGTTTCATAATTGCTCTTAGTAGCTGTTGAACATATTCGCAGCTACACAGTATGCTCACCGGATTACCGTCCACCGGTCAGTTGCCGATACCAGGCACACATAATGCATTCCCTTCCATTCCTTCATGCGATGACGATAAAAAATCTAGGAAAGAATGCAATGGATATGTCGACGCATAAATGCATTAATTAATGAAATTATAGCAATACCACATGCTATTACTGCGTTAAGATCTTCCCTTACACATGAAACTGAGGGGAAAAAGCATGACCTCAAGATGTTGTAATGGCTTAAGTGGCCATGTGACTTCGACGGCGGTTACCGACCGAGTGAAAAATTTCAAACCAATTTTTTCGTAGGGTGAAACGATAATTATCAAAAAATCAAATTCTTACGCCCTTTATAACAATGTTATACAGGGTGTAAGAATTCGTATTTTCCAAAATAATCTTTTCACCCTAAGAAAAAATTGGTTTGAAATTTTTCACTCGGTCGGTAACCGCTGTCGAAGTCACATGGCCACTTAATGGGTATAGATGCTAGCGCTCAACATGAGAGAGCATGACCGGGCGGCACAAGGCGCGTCCACTCCGTGGTGTGGTCATATCCATGCCTATACCTATATATACGGGGGGCATTATTTCTATCCCACATTGGTTCACAATGATTGGAACATAATAGCTAGTCTGTAATGAGATGATACTTCTGATGATCGATATAGAGTAATTTAATTTATGATGCAACATAAATGAAGTTGCACACATCATGATATCACTGAAGACTGTTATAAAATGGCAATTTCCTGACTGACTCATAACATTGAATCCCTTCAAGAGATTATTATGCACTGTATGTTTATACGGAGAAAAGAATTCAAAGGAGCAGCATTAAGCGTTCGCTCATTTCGCACTCACTATTTAAATGATAAAATCTAATTATGTGAATTATTCACAATTGGACATTCTCTGGGATTCCCCGTAAGAGTGAAGAGTATTTAATACAAAGTGAATATTAGTTTTGAAGGGAAATAATGATTGGATTTGCGTTTGAAATGAAGATTGTGAATTCAAGAAAATGCAAAAGAAATTCAGTTTGTTATGATAATTTCAAAAGTTATATTTTCTTTGAGTTTTCTATTTATCAATCAGTGATTATTTTGATTGAACACGAATAATAAAAACCAATCATTCAATTTATTATGCAATATAGACGCTGTAGAGGTCGTGATATCAATGGAGACTATTATAATCGAGAAATATTCTTATTGACTTTTGAAATTAAATACCTTCAGAAGAGTTTTATGTATGTTCATGCAGAGGAAAGAATTCAAAGGAACAGCATAAATGAATCTCATTTTGCTTTTAATATTAAAATGATAAGATTTAACTATCTGAATTATTCATAACTATGTACGCTTTGCGATTCTCCGTGAGATTGAAGAGATTTAATTCTAGGTGAATACCTTTTTTGGAGAGTAATAATAAGAATAATGATTGGATTTGCGTTTGCAATGAAGATTGTGCATGGAAGAATCTTTAGTTCGTTATCATTTAACAAATAAAAAATTATTATAACATACAAATTTCTTCATTGACTGTTAATACCTCAGGTACGGGGCCTTTCTGATACCAAACCTAGCATACGCTCAATACCCCTCACATTTCATATTTTCTGATGGATGGAAAATTACAAATAAAATATATAATTAAAGCTGCAGTATTCATATCGTCAGGAGAGTTTTCTATAGCGTATGTTTCGACCGAGAAAGGATTTCACAGGAACCTCATATAACGATCCCTCGTTTCCCTTTTCATATTAAACATGGAAATTATTCACAATTATGGACCTTTTGGGATTCCCCGTACGATTGAAGACTATGTAATGCGAAGTGAATATAATTTTTGAGGAGAAATAACAATTGGATTTTCGTTTGGAATGAAGATTATGGATTGAAGAAAAATCTGATCGTTATGATAATTTCATGAATTGTTATATTTCACGAAAGCTTTTCATGTATCAGTCAATGAAAAATATTTTTATTGAACACAAATAAACAAAAATGGACGTATGAAACATTTTTGAACATGGAGATACGACATGAATAATTTAATCAACGATTCACATTTAGATTTTTTGTGACAACAGAACTTCTGTTGACTATTTCATAGAAAGGGAGGGCTTAATAACTAATCAAGGATTACGAGTGGACTTCCTTATTTATGAAACATTTAATCAATTTTCTTGTCGTATAATGGTATATAATTAGAATTATATAATAGCAATTAGACGTATCAAAACGAAAAACGAAACAATTAATTACCTTTTACTTTTCAAACCTAATTATACGATAATTAACATAAACGATTGAATGCCAATTCTACCTTCATTTCATAGCTGATAAATCTTATTCTGTATTCCCGTGAATGAGGAGAGGAGAGTAAAATAGACCGACTTCAACGGGTACAACTCTGAGTCAACCGAGTGAGAGGCAATAATTTTTCCTTCACTTTTAAGGTAATTTCCTAGGCTTTAAAACAAGACCTGATTCATTTGATTCCTAGTGTTGGCTCGAAAGATATTAATAATAGGAGAAGGTTTATTTCACCTTCCACTACAAGATTGCAGAGATAGCATTTTTAAATCGAAAGTTTTTCTATTTAATTTTTTCATACCTTTGATAATAGCTCATTTCAGGGTAAGAAAACAACAAAAAGAAAAAGAAGTAAAAAAAACAATGTTATCCCAAATTTCAGAAGAATGCATAAAGTAAATCCAAATCAGTGGTTTTTTAAAATTAAATAGCAGCTGAATTAGTAATTTTTGGCAGGAGTACCGGAAACCACAATTTTATTTCTAACATCAGACATGAAAAACCTAGTGAATTCGATAGAAAATTGTATTGGATTTCTATTGCAAATTCTATTACTTCATAGTCGATTCTATTGACGAATTCTATAGCTTCATTGCGCGTTTTTTTATAGAAAAAGTCCAATAAAAACTCCTTCATAGAATTTCCTACTCGTATACAACTTTTTCTCTAGGAATTCCGTAACATGAATTTTTCAAGATTTTTTCGCTGTATCGTTCTTTACTATTCATTTTAAAAACTAAACAAAAAAAATCGAGAAAATTGGAGATAAGGTATTTCTATAGAAAATATTTCAATAGAACAACTTCTATAGAAAAATTAAATTCTTTTAATTGAAAGTTCGATATACATACATCTAATAGCGAATTCTCTAGCAAATTCATACGATTTTTCTGTGAACTTTTTTCGTTCGTGATCTCTTCAATTTCCCTAACTTTTAAATGTAAATTTCGATTTTACCCCATCCTCGGTTCAATTCAGAATCAATTTGAGGCAGAACCTTTTTCATGGTATCATAATCTTACTATAAAGATATACGATATTATTTTCATTTGACCCCAGCTTCCCCTAACCAGTACCAAAAAAAGAATACTAGCGACTCCTGCGGTTTCGAGTGTCATAAAATCCGTCAGGGCTCTCAGCCCCCGAAAACTCGTAATTAGGATCTTCCCTCACCTCCTTCATGGCTTCGAAGACGGTCCCCCAGGCAAGCTGATCGTCATACGTTGTCTCCTCGCGCCTCCTCTGATGCTTCACAATATTCTTCAGGTAGAGTTTGAAGCACCTCTGGGTCTCCTGTCTCTCCCCTCCGGGGTACTCAGGCACATTGTTGACGAAGCCATGATCCCTGTAGAAAGTCCAAGCGGAGTTGAGTCCGGGGCTCAAGAAAAAACTCGCTCGATAAACAACTCTCTGATTTGTCTTCGATTTTCCACTCTTCATCATGGGAAAATTCGACTCAATATCTTCGTAGACTACTGGAAGCTGCTCCGGGAGGTCTTTCAGCTGATTACAATGCCCTGAGATCTCAATTTTCCCTTGATAAACATGATGATTCCTCTTTTCAGTCGTCCAAGAGCCGCTCCAATCCATCCTCTCCTCGAGAATCTCCATCAAGTGAACCCCGATCTGCTTCCACTCCTCGTGTTCATGGAAGACTCTTCCCAGTATCACCAGAAGAACCGTTCGGACGCAATCGCGTCTGAGCGATGCCTGGTTTTTATTAGTCGTGATGTTGACTTCAATGCTGATGTCGTAAATGAATGTGTTCTCCTTGCGCGAGAGATATGGCACTAATCCGATGAAATCAGGATCAAACCGTAGGTCTGGGTATACCTCATCCTCCCCTGATGATGATGATGATGGTGACGATGAGAATGATGAATTCTCTGAGGCGGACTCACTTATCGAACTGTACTGCGACATTTTAATCTTTGATTTCCATCAGACAAAGGACGGTACGAACACGAGGAATTCAGCTGACGGATC
Source organism: Diachasma alloeum (assembly GCF_001412515.2). Lineage (NCBI taxonomy): Eukaryota > Metazoa > Arthropoda > Insecta > Hymenoptera > Braconidae > Diachasma > Diachasma alloeum. The sequence continues at coordinate 269,129 of NW_021680534.1, forward strand.
AGTCATTGTGGGGAATATTTTCGAGGGTTCGCCGCCTAGTGACGAAACTACAAATGATGTGAATGATTACAGGGGCCACAGAGGTGAGCGGCGGGGCGATGACGTAGCTTTTGTTGAGAAATTTAGCACGCACCAAAAATTTACATGCGAAAAAATTACAGCGTCGGGTGGGGCCAGGATTGGGCGTGTAAATGGTAAATTACACCGTTTTTTATCGACGTAATCTACGTAAATTACCTCGATGGATTTTTTACATTTTTTATATTATTTCGAAAAGCTTGCAATTTTCGATTACTGACGTAAGGAAAAATTGTCAAATGAGAATGCGAAGGGGGCGCCATCCGGTGGTGACGCCATGGAGTATGGTTTTTGGGGTAAAGAAGAGTTTTCAAGTTAGAATTGTATCGATAAATTCAAAATAATATTTAGTTTAAGATAATCAATTAGGGAGATATCTCAAGCACATTGAATTATACGATATCATAGGGGCAAAATGGATATTTTCTGACCTCATTCCATTTCTTAGGGGTAAAATGGGTCTTTTCTGTATTCTTACGATTACATGGGGGCAAAATGGGTTTTTCATGTACTCCTACGATTTCATGGGGGTAAAATGGGTATTTACTGACCACATACGATTTCATGGGGATAAAATGGGTATTTACTGACCACATACGATTTCATGGGGGCAAAATAGGTTTTTCGTGAACTCATACGATTTCTTAGGGGCTAAATGGCTATTTTCTGTACAGTCGGGTACTAAAGTTCATGCACAAAACACAGGATGCAAGTGCAGGCTGTTCACAAACTTAAGTCCGCGACTGTACTCCTACAATGTCATGGGGGTAAAATGGGTATTTACTGACCACATACGATTTCATTGGGGCAAAATGGGTTTTTCTTGTATTCATACGATTTTATTGGGGTGAAATGGGTATTTTCTGACCTCATTCGATTTCTCAGGGGTAAAATGGGTATTCTGTGAATTTTCACGATGTCATGGGGGTAAAATGGGTATTTACTGACCTTACGATTTCAGGGGGGCAAAATGGGTATTTTGTGAACATCTTATCTATATAAACATTTTATATGGAGATGTACCATTACTCTACGTTTTTCTCTAGAGCGTTTACATATCTTTCGTACGAAAACAAAAAATTGCGTCAAAATTTATGTATAGAAATAAATCGTATAGAAAATATTTCTATACAAATATCCGATCATCATGTAGGTAAATTCTATAAAGTTTTATACGCAATCCGTAAAGAAAATTTTTATAAGATTAATAAGTTATTTTTTCGAAAATCTTCCAAAATGTTCAGAAGTTCTCCGTAAAAAATTTTGAAGAAATTGTATCCGAAAGATAGGTTGAGATGTCTAAAAATCATCTGAAAAGTTGAAATTTGCAATTCCCTCAGGAAATGTTATATAACCTTTTGTCTGTAATTTGTGAAGCATTTACAAAATATGTGTAAATGGTTCCAATAAAGGTACCTTTAAGTTATTCTGAAATAGCTCAGAATAAATTGAAACGTAAATATTTGCCATTCCCTCCGGTATTTTTTATACGAGGTATTAGTTCCTATTTATGTTTTTTTTATTTTTAACGGAATTCGTCGCAAGAAACTTGCGACTGGCCATCGCCCGAGGGCCTTCAACCTGGTATTTACAAGTTACATATGTACAATGTGTAGAACTCAGAAAATAAGCGAAAAGATAATAAGTAATTCAGTATTCAATTGGTTATTAGCATTATATGCTTAAGATGGAAAAATAAAATGTTTGACATTGTCTTGGATGAGATGAGCGTGAAACAGTTTGGAAAATGTGGTGATGGTGAAGAAAATGGAGAGCTAATTGAGAGAGCTATTGTAACTATTGCTATGGAGTAGTGTTATTGAGAGAGAATTGTGCCTCCCCAAGCGTCGTAACTGTATTCTGCTATGCGAATGGCTTTCAGGCTTTCTAGTAGGGTTTGTTGCGGGTATTTGTATCGGGTTTTGGTATTAGGAATGCGTTTGTGGCAGAGGTCTAGAATATGGTCCAGCTTATCGAGGGCGAAAGTTGTCGTCAGTTTCTTGAATCTGTCTGTGATGGGTTCTATTTGGGTGCGTTCGTATAGTAGGGTGTTTGAGGGGTTGTATAGTGGGTTATCAGGATGTCGCAGTGTTGTCATTTTCCGTAGAGTCGTCCTCTTGGCTACGTCGATGACTTTTTTAGTGCCTGGTCTTGCATAGAGAAGAAGAGGGTGGGCGTAATCTAGTATTAGGCGGCAGATGGCTTTATATATTTTGACTATATGACGAATATTGAGCTCTCTGTCTTTATAGGTGAGTCGGCGAAAATGGGTGTATCTCGAGATGCATTTTTTATAGTATATTTCTAACCTAGGAAGGGAAAATAAAGGATCCTCACTCCTCAGCCACCAGTGCAATTACCAGCCGAGCCGAAGGCGAGGTTGGTAAGCACGCGGCTGAGGGTCCTTTATTTTACTTCCCGTGGTTAGAACGCGATTTTCCGTCTCGGCATAGGCGCAAAGTGAGAGTTCCCTCCCGCGAAGCGGAACGGAAACTCTTCCGGCCTTCGGTTTCTTCGGAAACTTTTCCGCCGGGACGGAAAAAATATTATTGGCGTGGGTTTTGAAGTTGAGGTTGTAGTCGACCTCTACTCCGAAGTATCTGGTGTGGGGGCAATGGAGGATTCGAGTGTTTTGGAGAGTGATGGTGGAGTTGGATCTACGTGGATTTTGGTAAAACTGTAGGTACTGGGATTTGGAAGGGTTTAGTTTGAGGCGCCATTTGTTGAACCACACGTGTATTTCATCAGCTAGATCTTGGAGATTTTTGCTTGCATCATAACTTCTACCGTGGGCTATTAATGTATTATATCTATATCTATTATTGTATTTGTTGGGGTTGTCAACTTGGAAGGGGTTAGCTCGGATGTCGTAACAGAAGATATTGTATAGGAGAGGAGACCGAGGGGAACCTTGGGGGACTCCTTGTTGTGGGGCGAATTCGTGGGAGTATTTATTTTTTATTTTTATGGATAGGTGTCCGTTGGAAAGGAATTGTTTGATAATACGTATGAGATAGGTGGGGCAGTTTACTTTTCTAAGTTTAAAGAGTAATCCGATGCGCCAAACGCTATCAAAAACTTTTTGTACATCTAGAAATGTGTTCGTTTTAAGATTGTTTAGTTTAGCAGTTTGGACGTTGGATGTGAGTAGTGTGAGGGGATGAAGGGTAGATTTTCTCTCATGGAATCCAAATTGGTATATTGGAATTTTATCAGTGGTTACAGTGTTTAAACGTTCTTTAATTATTTTTTCAAATATTTTTCCTATGGAGGGGAGAAGCGTGATGGAAATCCTGTAGCTGTCGATTTAATGGACATCCTTGTTGGCTTTGGGGATAACTATGATAATACCTTTTTTCCATTCGGATGGGAAGTGTGAGTTACGCAGGCAGAAATTGAAGATTTTACGTATGTGAAGGTGGATTGGATTAGAGAGATTTTTCAGGGTAACCCGACGAATAGAATCGTGACCCGGAACCCTATTCTTCCTTTTCAAGAGTGCTCGTTTGTATTCGCCAGGAGAGATGGGAGGGATTACGTTGGGTGGTATCGCTGGAATATGGATGAAATCATCGAACCAGTTATCAACGTAGTCAAGGGTGGTCTCGTCAAACATGTCGGAGTGGGTGAATTTGTAAGCGTCTTCAAAATGATTAGCAAAGGCATTCGCTTTATCTGTGTCTGAGGTAAGGGTTTGGTTGTTTAATATAATTTCCGGAATCGTTATCTCGGGTCTATATCTAGTCAGTTTCTTGGTAGTTGACCAATATTCCTTACCTCGTTTACGCTGAATTTCTCTGCATGCCTTGAGCCACTGGTGAGACCTAAACTCTTGAGTGAGATTATGAATGTTCTTTTTGAGTGCATTGATTTCAGATTTGATAATTCGATTGATGTCGGCTGGATGACGAGATTTGTTGTATTGATAGTCTCTGTATTTTCTTGTTTTAATTTCAATGAGATGAATAATGAACGGGGGCAGTATGTAGTTGAAGAAGTTGTATTTGATGGTTGGCGTATGTTTAAGTATGGTTTCTGATAAAAAGACGTTGAATGTTGTGATATTCTCGATGGTGATGTCCGGTTGGCCCTGGATGAACTGCGATACCTCTGAGTTGACTGACTCCACGTTTGTTTTTTAGAAATTTTGGCAATGAGTTCTTCGCGATTGGTGTTGTTGGGATTGTTAAATTTGTTGATGTATGTATTGATGATGAAGTCGTGGGTGGTGATTGGAGCGTAGATAGGATTGTTTTTTGTGATGTTTGGATTGAGTTCTGAGGATTTCTTGTTGATGGATTTGATGGGAGCGTTTGGAACACCGGTAACTGGACTGGTTGGTCTATTGGGGCATTTGAAAGACCAAGCAGCGTGCTCATCTGATCCACAGGAAGTGCATTTGATCGATAGATCGCTCTTGCAGCTATTGGTGGATTGGTTCACGGTGGCATTTTTGGTATGTCATCTTGTTGGGGCAGTCTGCCGTCATGTGGGTGAATTGTGCGCATTTGCCGCACGGAGATGAAGGTGGTGGGGGAGAGGAAGTGGGATAGACGGGGTAATGTTTGTTATAAAGGAATACACCTTCATTCATCAATTTGTGGAATGATTGCTCGCATCCTATGATGACTCTGATGAGAGTGGTGGGTTTGTTGGTGGCCCGGGAGGTGATTATTTTACAGAATCTGTACTCAATGTCATTGGCTGTAAGGTGCTCCTTCATTGTATTATCATCCATCTCGTATTCCACTGTAGCAATTACAACAGCAAAGGTAGCGGGCTAGGATGGATTGAGTTGGGCAGTGTTTTGGTGTGATTCTTCGAATTAATTGATTTTACCTTGTTGCTGTAAATCGTTGAGAGCGTTGATGAGTTCAATTTTGCTGGAGTTGGATTTCAGGAGGAAGCCTTCTCGTCTGAATGATGACGTCAATATTGTTGATGCGTACCGAGTTCCACAGCCTTGCGAAAGTGATACGGCTATTGATGTCTGTTTTGATGCTAAATAGATTGTCGAAGGGTTTGTGGATAATTTCTTGAAATCTCTTAGAGGAGTTGAAGGATTTTTTGTTATTGCTTGGGGTGTTGTTTGAAGGGAGGAGGTTTGGGATTGATGGATTTTGAGTGACAGGAATTGCCGAGCGAATGGAGAGAGGAGTAGCATCAGAGTCTGTGTCCATTTCATTGGTTTCACTAGAATTGGGGTGTGAGCGTTTGTCTCCAGCTATTGGTGATTTTTTCTTCTTCTTTCTTAGGGGGTGGAGGGGGCATTGGTTTCCCTCCGTGCTCGCTCCGCTTGCCTCTACAATTGTTTTGTCGGAAGAGCCTCTGCCTCTTCCCGGCATTATAATCACTCAATTCACAGTTTTTCCCGTGTCGCTATCGGAAAATTGGCACGAGAACACTGTTGATATTGACGCGTCAACGTCCCGAGTAAGACTGATTAGTTCCTATTTGTAGGAAATAGAAAGAAATGATTCCACGGAAAAGCGTGGAAATATGGAAGAACATCTCCGTAGAACCGCCAAAATAACGACACCATTCCCTGGCGGTCCTGTAATGCCGTACGTTTTTCTATTAAAATTATTCATATAATAATAACAGAATATAATAATTTCAATAATAGTTGTCGACTTCGAAAAGAATGAATAATTAATACACAGAAACATTGTGACCTAGACGAAAATTACGAAAAAGATTCATAATGATATTATTAACAGAAAAATATAAAAGACTTACCTGTCTGGTAGGATATGTCCCCTAAATCCGTTATTTCCTCAATGAATGCGTTGGGCATTTCGTGAACTCATGAAGGGGTAAAAGTTCACAGAATACCCATTTTGCCCGAACGAAATCGTATGTGGTCAGTAAATACCCATTTTACCCCCATGAAATCGTAGGAGTAAAATCGTTAAAATAAGTTCCGCCAGTCTGCGAAGTTAGCTACGGACCGCTCCTTCGTTTCAGTCCCATACTCCAACCAGTAGCTAACTTCACGGACTGGCGGAACTTATTTTGACGATTGTACACGAAAAACCCATTTTGCCTCCATGAAATTGTAGGAGTACAGAAAAGACCCATTTTACCCCCATGAAATCGTATGAGGTCAGTAAATACCCATTTAGCTCCTAAGAAACCGTATGAGTTCACGAAAAACCCATTTTGCCCCAATTAAATCGTATGAGGTCAGTAAATACCCATTTTACCCCAATGAAATCGTATGAGGTCAGAAAATACCCATTTAGCCCCTAAGAAATCGTATGAGTTCACGAAAAATTCATTTTGTCCCCATGAAATCGTATGAGTTCACGAAATACCCATTTTACCCCCATGAAATCGTAAAAGTTCACAGAATACCCATTTTGCACCAATGAAATAGTAAAAGTTCACAGAATACCCATTTTGCCCCAATGAAATTGTAAAAGTTCACAGAATACCCATTTTGTCCGAACGAAATCGTATGTGATCAGTAAATACCCATTTTACCCCCATGATATCGTAAGAGTACCCGAAAAACCCGTTTTGCCCCCATGAAATCGTAGGAGTTCAGAGATGACCCATTTTACCCCTAAGAAATGGAATGAGGTCAGAAAATATCCATTTTGCCCCTATGATATCGTATAATTCAATGTGCTTGAGATATCTCCCTAATTGATTTTCTTAAACTAAATATTATTTTGAATGTATCTATTGGGGCTCGCTAAATAAGAAAACGCCACCTAGGCTCTAAGGCGCACGGGCACTCACACACACACACATAGTATATTTCGTCACTAGGCCGAAAGAAACTTTTCTGGCGAATATGAGTTTGCAGCCCGAGCCGAAGGCGAGGGCTGCAATCATATGAGCTAGAAAAGCTTTTTTTGGCTGTATGACGAACAGTATTTTTTATTATGACGGCCGTAGGCAGAGATTCACGGACGCGAAGCGGAGCGGAGCGTCCGTGAATCTCTGCCTACGGCCGCCATAACAAAATAGTATATTTCGTCACTAGGCCGAAAAAAACTTTTCTAGCTCATATGATTGCAGCCCTCGCCTTCGGCTCGGGCTGCAAACTCATATTCGCCAGAAAAGTTTCTTTCGGCCTAGTGACGAAATATACTATNCTCGCCTTCGGCTCGGGCTGCAAACTCATATTCGCCAGAAAAGTTTCTTTCGGTCTAGTGACGAAATATACTATTTTGGGTTTGCGTAGGCGCGTGCAAAGAACATTGACTATACTGGCGACAATATGAGAGTGATCTTTCCATCTAACCCCTACTTCCCCCACCACCGACGCGCGCATGCGCGGTGGGACGGTGGTGTATCCCTCCGCGTACGGCGTGTTCAAAATACATGAAAAATAATTTCCTGTTTTGTTTTTTTCGTTTTTGATGAAAAAACAATGAATTGATAACAAAATTATGAGGAAATACGTGAAAATTAATACTTAATAAATTAATAATAGTAATTGACTTGTCTAATTCTCCAACAGTTGACCAAAAGTTTCAAAAAT
>NW_021680534.1:278767-278878 GCF_001412515.2 Diachasma alloeum
TCTCCTCGTCCTCAACGTGTTCTTAATGTTTTTCAGGTGATTCATTTGCTGGCTAATTAATATTAAGGAATGAAACCCAGACGGTGTGATGGAGAATTAAATTCGCCATCA
>NW_021680534.1:279159-280493 GCF_001412515.2 Diachasma alloeum
AGAAAAATAATTGTTTTGCGGCGCACAGTGACTCCCGGTAATTAAAAATTCACCTCTCTTCTCATAATTGAGATTAAGAGATAAAGAAAGGGCAGTTCGACGGAGAATTAAATTCTTCATCAACTAACCATCTTTCATCCCTTGATCTCTGTAACAAAAAAATAAAAACTGCGATGAAAGTCAGGGGCCCGTGAGAAAAATAATTTTTTCGCGGCGCACACTGACTTTTCACCATTTGCCTGCGAATTAAAAATTCACTTCTCCCCTCCTAATTGAGATTAAAAGATGAAAAAAGGGCAGTTCGACGGAGAATTAAATTCTCCATTAATTAACACTCTTTCATCCCTTAATCTTTGTAATAAAAAAATAAAAACTGCCATGAAAGTCAGGGGTCAGTAAGAAAAATAATTGTTTCGATAAGAGATGAAAAAAGGGCAGTTCGACGGAGAATTTAATTCTCCGTCGAACTGCCATTTTTTCATCCCTTAATCTCAATTAGGAGGTGAGAAGTGAATTTTTAATTCACGTGCGAATGGTGAAAAGTCAGTGTGCGCCGCGAAAAAATTTTTTTTCTCACTGGCCCCTGAATTTCATGGCAGTTTTTATTTTTTTGTTACAGAGATTAAGGGATGAAAGAGGGTTAGTTAATGGAGAATTTAATTCTCCGTCGAACAGCCCTTTTTTCATCTCTTAATCTCAATTAAGAGTAGAGAGATGAATTTTTAATTACCGGGAGTCACTGTGCGCCGCAAAACAATTATTTTTCCTACTGCGCTGTGATTTCCCTGACAGTTTCTTCCATTTTTTACAGAGATTAAGAGATGAAAGAGGGTTAGTTGATGGAGAATTTAATTCTCCGTCGAACTGCCATTTTTTCATCCCTTAATCTCAATTAGGAGGGGAGAAGTGAATTTTTAATTCGTGTGCGAATGGTGAAATGTCAGTGTGCGCCGCGAAAAAATTATTTTTCTTACTGGCCCCTGACTTTCATGGCAGTTTTTATTTTTTTGTTACAGAGATTAAGGGATGAAAGAGAGTTAGTTAATGGAGAATATCATTCTCCGTCGAAGTGCCCTTTTTTCATCTCTTAATCTCAATTAGGAGAAGAGAGGTGAATTTTTAATTGCCGGGAGTCATTGTGCGCCGCAAAACAATTATTTTTCTTACTGCGCTGTGATTTCCCTGAGAGTTTCTTCAATTTTTTACAGAGATTAAGGGATGAAAGAGGGTTAGTTGATGGAGAATTTAATTCTCCGTCGAACTGCCATTTTTTTATCCCTTTATCTCAATTAGGAGGGGAGAGATGAATTTTTAATTACCGGGAGTCACTGTGC
>NW_021680534.1:280658-281475 GCF_001412515.2 Diachasma alloeum
ACTAGCCCATGACTTTTGTCGAAGTTTGTATTTTTTTGTTACAGAGATTAAGGGATGCAACGGGGATCGATTGATGGCGAATTTAATTCTCCATCACACCGTCTGGGTTTCATTCCTTAATATTAATTAGCTAGCAAATGAATCACCTGAAAAACATTAAGAACACGTTGAGGACGAGGATAGCATAAATTACTCTCCGAAATTATCCCTGTGACAGCGGGACTGCTACTGCCGAGTTACCCGCACAGGCGTTCGCCCAGCCGTCAGATTCGACCGTGGCGGCATCCCTCCGTTGGGGTCGAACTACTTTTGGCTTGGGGTCAGTCCAACCCTGAGATCTCAGCCTCTACTTTAGTCAATTCTCTTTGGGGTATTCGGAGGGGATGGGTGCAACTGGACACAGTCAACTGAACACATCCGCAACTGACCAAAGATCTGGTAACTTCGGCAACTGAACACACACGTAAATACAAGAGGGTGAAACGTAGTGATATTGTCAACTTAGTGTTCCCTATCGACGAAGTCAGTTGATGATATACATGGGAGATGGCGCTGATAGGTTTAAAGCGGANTAATCCTCTTTGGGCGCGTATATCATAATCTCTGCGTATATGAGCAGCGCCTCAGAGCGACCATATTGGGGTGACCCCCACGACCACCACTTTACCATCATCAAATGCCGCAAACTTGACGAAACTAAAAATTCCCTAGCATGTAAAATGTGATGTCTTGACGTTGAAATTTATAGATGGCGCTATTAATCGGCCATAATAGTCCGCGAGATTCAAATTATTGTTGGAAAATAATTTAAATAGTT
>NW_021680534.1:284955-286124 GCF_001412515.2 Diachasma alloeum
AGAAGAACTTGTCCGAAGTTACTCCGCGCTTTGAAAATTCATGCCTCCGCTCCTAATTGACATTAAGGAATGAAACCGGTGTCATTTATTGAAAATATAATTCTCCATCGATACGCGTTGGTTTCATGTCTTCATGCCAATTAGGGGGGGAGAAATGAATGTTCCAATTGGGGGAACGCTTCCAGGCCTACTCGACACCGGAGAACTGTTCGGGGTTACTCCGTGTTTTAGAAAATTCAATCCTTTTCTCCTTGTTGAGATTAAGGAATGAAACCGCTGTCTATTATTGAGAATTCATTTCGCGATCAATTGGCGTTGGTTTCATTCCTTCGTCCCAATTAGGGGGGGGGGGGGAGAAATGAATTTTCCAATGGGAGGAGCCCCTCCGGGCTCACTTGACGCTGGAGACCGTTCGGGATTCCGCCGCGCCTTGAAAATTCATTGCTGCACTCCTCATTGAGATTAAAGAATGAAGCGGCTATCATTCATTGGAAATATAATTCTTGATTGCTTCCTCTCATTCAGGGAGGAGAGAAATGAATTTTTCAATGAGAAGAACTTCTCCGAAGTTACTCCGCGCTTTGATAATTCATTCCCCCGCTCCTAATTGAGATTAAGGAATGAAACCGATGTCATGGATTGAAAATGTAATTCTCGATTGATACGCGTTAGTTTCATGTCTTCATCTCAATTGGGAGGGGAGAAATGAAATTTCAAAGCACGTAGTAACTTCGGACTAGTTCTTCTCATTCAAAAATTAATTTCTCCCCTCCTTAATTGAGATGAAGCAATCGAGAATTATATTTAATGGGGAGAACTTGACCGCAATCACTTCGTGCTTCGAAAATGTATTTCTCCTTTTCTAATTGAGGTTTAGAAATGGAACTGGTGTCAATTCATTGAGAATTCAATTCTCAATCGATTGGCCTTCGTAACTTCTCTCCACCTCAATTAGGGGAGGAAAAATAGATTTTGATATTGAGGGCATAATTCCGGGGTCAGTCCGGAAAGGCGGCGTCCCGGTCAAATTGTCGTTAAATGTGAGACGGGTGCGTGAGGCGTGAGTAACTCGGCAGTAGCAGTGCCGCTGTCACAGGGACAGGTTCGGAGGGGCACTTTTGTCCTCCTTGTACTCAATGTTTACTTTATGTTTTTCAGTTGATTTATTC
>NW_021680534.1:289554-291551 GCF_001412515.2 Diachasma alloeum
ACATCCATAGCCTCGAGATCAGTCCAAGCGCACGGTGGGCGAAATACAATGTGTTGAGTGAAACTCGCCTCAATATCCGATGATGATTGCACTGCCACAACACCCAACTCTTTCAAAACAAAATTCCCGTTTCTGCGGAACCCTTGTAGATCAATGATCAATTCCATGATATCACTACTTTTACTTATAAATTTCTAAAAGACTCAATAAAGTCAAGCAGCATGTAAGCTCCTTCCAAAGCGGTATCAGTGCCGTGCTCGCTCAAGACAGTCACCACATCATCGTCTGCTCCACCGTTCTCCAAACCCCTCACTGGCTGCCCCTTCCCACCACTGGCGCCCTCCATCTCTTTCATCTCCTCCAACGTTTCTATATCTGCACTGCCCTCCAGCCCATTGGATGACTCACATATTGGGTTGTCTTCATCCTCCAATGAACTACTATCTTTGTCAGCACACTTTTCTGCTAAAGCCCCTTTAATGAAGATGAAAAAATCATTGTTTTTCATGAGGATCTTGCGGACACCAACTAGTGAGAGATGAACATCAGTAATACCATCTGTTGCTTGCACCGCTTTTTCAGTATGATAGATCAGCGTAGGCACTGGAAGTTGCATGAACCATTCCAAGGGGATGTAGACATTGTGTAGGAGACAATAATAGGAGGTGTCTGCATCAGCTGCTCCTGCTGCATCATCAAACGATTGATAAGTCTGGTCCCACATCAAAAAAGATATTGGTTCTGACATCTTCAAAATGTTAATTCATAAAATTTTTAATTGTAGTCGTCAATTTGGGGAAAATGAATGATAATAATTATCGAGTGATATTTTTGAAATTCAAGAGAGTACTGGTGAGGTTTTATATTGGAGACTCTGAGCAGTGATCTCACTGGAGGAGGGGATTGTTCTTTCGGAGAACTCGTGGTAGCATGAAGACTCTGTATACACTACCAACGTTTGTATTGATACAGAGGGCACTCTACTATTGGTGGAGGAATTGAACTGCTTGAAGACGCTGCCAAAGCGGGCCAATGAGTGCGACAATAACGTAGACGTGCAATGCTTGGATCCTTCTTCATGCTCTCTGATAACTTCTCCCAAGCTGCATCCACAGTGGCTTTAGCAACAGTTTTTATAAAACATTTTGGAAGAAAAGAAATTTCCTCACTCGTCAAAGAATTTAAATGTCCAGTCTGACAATACTTTGTCAATGATTTCTCCAAGCACCCAGCATCGTACTTGGTAAACCACTTCTTCAAACGTTGCACATTGACCACTGCACAATGAAAATTAATAGGACCTCCATCAAAAAGACTATGATGATAGACACACTTTATTTCCACCTCCACATTCTCCAATACCGGACAACCAAAATCATCCAAATCAGTGATAGGTATTGCATTCTTGAGAATCTTCTCTAGTCAATTTTTCTTCTCCAGACCTTGAACATAGATGTGTTTAACATCCTTCACCATAGCATTGATAAACTCACTCACTCTATCATACTCAATTTCTCCAGGAGTATCCCAATGTAGCCCATGATAATGACGGGACAACCACTGATTCATTTCCCGATATTTAAGCAATAAATCCTCCCATTTGTGGGGTGGATCCACCAAAACTGACTCATGAAGAAATTTTCCATCATCATCAAGCTCCAATGCTGATACTGCAAATTCTTTCAAGACAAACTGGTTGCCAAAATCTTTGAAACCCTCGATATCAATAACCACCGCCATGTTGCTATGATTCAATTGTGAAAGTAACTGAGAACTTTGCTCAGTCTTCTTGTTTCATCATCACCGCCCCTCCCTGGTTTTTAGCATGAGAGGTAGTGGACTTGGTGTCTGCATACTGTCTTGGAAATGTTACTTCAATAATTTTGTTATTGTCTGGACAAATTACATGATCTGCTCCCGAGATTCCAGGGAGAGATGTCAAACATAGCTGGACAATTTCGTTGGTGTTAGCACAGTAACGGTTTTCATTGAATGCC
>NW_021680534.1:295535-302539 GCF_001412515.2 Diachasma alloeum
TTTGATATAGCCACTCTGATCCAATGTTATATTATTCTCATTTCTACTGATTTGAATTCCCAAAAAGAGTTTAATTTCTTTTAAATCCACCATCAAAAATTTGTTCATTAAATATTCTTTAAAGTCATTCATAATATCAATACTGGCTGTAACAATCACCAAGTCATCAACATATAAAACAACGTAAATATTCTTTGAGACATCTCCCTTGTCTAAAATATAAATGCATCTGTCTACTAATGAACTTTGAAACCCTTTTTCTTTGAGAGTTTCTTCAAAAACTTGGAACCAACATCTAGCTGCCTGTTTTAATCCATAAAGAGCCTTATTAAGTTTGCACACTTGATTATCTTCGCATGTAATTCCTTCAGGTACTCTCATATAAATTTCTTCTTTCAGTTTCCCATTTAAAAATGCAGTTTTCACATCCATATGATGTATTAATAAATTATTCTCATTTGCGAAAGCTAATAAGAACCTAAAACTTGCAATTCTCGCGACTGGAGCAAATATATAGAGTCATTACAAATAAATCACTCAGCACTGATATCTCAGATACGATATAATAGTCTCGTGTAATGATAAATGTTATAACAGTAACCAGCTGTGGAGAAGATTACAATCAAATATTTGCACCCTTTACATTTTTTATTTTTGGTTTTTTTAGATGCTAGGGAATTTTTAGTTTCGTCAAGTTTGCGGCATTTGATGATGGTAAAGTGGCGGTCGTGGGGGTCACCCGATATAGGCTATCCAGTAGAAGTTTATCCTTCCGAGGGTACCCCCACTCTACGTAATTCCCACTCACATGCTTGGACCCCACTCCAAAAATTCACGGCTATTCTTTTGGAAGATAACCAATACGTGGTTGCTGACCGAGTACTACCTCTCGATTCCTGGTATTCTCTGTTCTATTCAAATAATAGTTATTTTCATCACAAGGTCCACAAAGTATTTTCTGACGAATGTGGCTTTGTAGGCCGAGCCGAAGGCGAGGCCTATAATCACATTCGTCAGAAAATACTTTTGGACCGTATGATGAATGCAATTTTTCGTCAGAAGGCCCGTAAACCGCGATCAAACCGAGCGGAGCGAGGTTAGAATCGCGGTTTACCGGGTCTTCTCACGAAAATACATTATCTGGACTTATTTTTATCGCGTTTTTATTCATTCCCACCGTAATTCAAATGCCAGCGATCCAAAAAAATGAGAAAAGGGAAGATTCTCGAGTCAGAAAATATCGAGAGGAATGGGAGAAAGAGAAAGAATTCAAAGGTAAACGGTTGAGGTTATGAGTATTTGTCACATCAACAAATCAACAGCTTATTGTTATCAACATCACCATCACCACGAAATGTTTATGGTAGGATGGCTGAGTTCAGCTTCTGAAGCATCGGGAAAATCTGATCATTCCTATTGTAAATGGTGTCGAGTGACCATTCGTTCCCACAAAAATGATCTCAAGTCTCATGGAGGCACAGTTGGCCACAAACAAAGAGCAGAAACGAGGATTTTGCATGCACAGAAAAGTTTGGCCGACTGTGGTGAGTTTTATGTCATTAAATTCTTTATTGTTCAGTGACTTACATATGCGAAATGTTCCGAGTTCAAATCCCGGCCGGGTAGAATGGTGCGATCTAACCATTTAAAGTCTTGATCATTATCGCAGTATACCCTAACCAGGTCGAAGCGATGTAAAATAACGATAAAAAAAATATTGTTCGGTGTTGATTGTCGTCAGGCCATGATAAAAATTTATTGTTATTTTTCTTATTTTTCCATCTAGGCATTGCACATGTCAGTGATCACAGTAAAATCACTGGTATCAAACTTGTACTACATGCAGCAGTTCATGGAACAATAAACAGCATCGATCATCTCTGTGAATTAGTGAAGGATTGTGGGAAAGGGAGCATATTTGTAAAGTTGCGACCCCATCGCACCAAAGCGTCCCAGATAATTTTAAATGTCATCGCTCCAACATTTCTCAAGGACCTCATCGATGATATTGGTGATAAGGATTATTCCATTATCTTGGATGAATCCACTGATGTGTCTACACAGAAATACGTGGCTTATTGTGTACGATATTTCAGTGTAAAACACAATAAGATGATGACAAATTTCCTGGGATTTAGTGAAGTGACGGAGACCATTGCGGAAGTTCTCTACACAGATTTCAAATAGTTTTTAGACGAGGTGGGTCTAAATATCGAAAAACTTATCGCAATTGGTACTGATGGGGCCAGTAATCTCTGTGGAGTTCGGCATAGCCTCTGCATAGCCACTTCTAAAGAATGATGTACCTCATTTACAATTGATTCGATGCATATGCCATTCAATTGATTTGTGTGCCTGTAAAGCATCGGGAGAATTGCCATTGAGTCTCTTGTTTCTTTTGAGAGAAACTAATAACTGGTTCGCTCACAGTGCATTGAGACTGTCAAAATATGTTGATCTGTATCATCAGCTTCATCCAGGAGCCAAGCCTTCCAAGTTTATACCTCTCTCCACTACTCGATGGCTGGTTCTTTATGCTGCAAATTGGGTTATTCCCAAACAGTGGGAAGAATTGAAATTATTCTTCGCCACCACTATCAAATCTTCAACTGATAAATGCTACTCGGCCAGGACATTGGCCTCCATGTATGAAGATAATGCCCATTATCTCCATTTAACGTTTCTCGATGGGATTCTCAGAGATGTGCACAGCTTGAATTTGGCCTTCCAGCAGCAGGATGCGGATGTAACAAATTTGTACTCGGAGCTTCGACTGCTTCTTATTTCGTTGGCGAGAAGGATCTTTAAACCAGCCTTTTTGAAATCATTAGAATCTCCACACAATTCAACCATGATATTGCACCAAAACGATTTGGATGGTATGAAGAAATGTTTGGAGCATACAAATGATGACTTTGGAAATTCTCTTCTTCCAACTGATTCGCGAGATTTAGGTGAAAAATTTGATATTGCTGCCAGACAGATGCAGGTGAAGACCACTGTTCTCAATGAAATCAAGGAAAGAGCCTCTTTATTCATCATCCGTCTGTGCAAAGAATTGTGGCAGACGCTACCCCAGAATCTGGGTATGATTGACAGTCTGAAATATTTTTCCCCCCTGACTTGCCTTTCCCAATATCCCATCCCAGCCAGGGATCTGCCTTGGGATTTAGCAGGTGATGGAGCGGACCGAGAGACTATCGAGACGCAGTGGCAGATTCTACAATCGTTGCGACTCGGTGAAATTTTGCCGAATTACGAGGAGCCTGTAAAAGTGGTGAATGCAAATAGGGAGAGAACGTTTGGAGAGTTGAGTATGTTTGCTCTAAGAGTTCTGTCACTGCCTATCAGTAATGCTGGAGTGGAAAGAGTTTTCAGCATTATGACAGCTGTTAAGACAAAAGTACGTAACCGACTACTCATGCGTATGTTGATCGCTTTGATCCGTACACGAGTTCATATGAAAACAATGAAACAGTGCTGTAAGACTTACACAAACTCAGGACATGCTTAAGAGATTTAATAATAACATGTACGAGGCATCTATATCTGGAATG
Organism: Diachasma alloeum; assembly: GCF_001412515.2. Taxonomy (NCBI): domain Eukaryota; kingdom Metazoa; phylum Arthropoda; class Insecta; order Hymenoptera; family Braconidae; genus Diachasma; species Diachasma alloeum. The sequence goes on from NW_021680534.1 coordinate 299,093, forward strand.
AAAACCGTTGAGATCGATTCCACCTACCTGGAAGCTTATGAGATTTTTGAGGAGTCCACAAGGAGTACACAAGACTAGAGAATCTAATATTGTTGAATTTTGATTTAATTGACGAATATCTTAATATTGTTATTCTATTCGTACTCTTTTTAATGACTCGGGACCAAAAGTGTGTTGCCAAAAAAATATTGCTATCAATATTAATATAGTTTGTATGGAAAAGTAAAGAATACAGAGTTTAATATATTATAATTGTTTGTTTATATTTGCTGTACTGGATTTTTCACATTCGTAATTTTTTCAAATTTTCCTGTTTGCGGTGGGCGGGAATTGGCGGGGAAAATTTTGGAGGGGGCTATTTTTGGGCTGTACCAGCGTCACGTATTGGCGGTTCGGCCTCCCAAGTATCTGGCAACCCTGTTACTAGAATGTTTTATTTTATTCCGACTGAAAAAGACGCAGTATTGGACACAAAATATTAAAAAATCGTATATTATGCCTCGAGGACAGATAAACCGCGAATTTTAAGTTCACTTTGTTCGGTTAGAACGCGGTTCTCGGTACTTGGGGCATAAATATTATTTTACATCACCTGATACGATTTACGGTATTTTAACCCTCAAGTGGTCGCAGCTCTTCACCGAACGTAGTTCGTCACATGGTAAGAGAATCTCCGCCTCGTGTATTTTAAGATTTCGAGAAAAAAAATTGAAAAAAAAATGAAACGTTCACAGGTAATTTTGAACTTTCAATGAATAGGAAATAGGGGTATGGAAGCGAAATAGTTGTTAGATAATCCAAAAAATCAATTTGAAACAGTGCGAAATTAGAAAATTTTGAGGTTAAATATGAGGATTTTTAGCGAGTCGAGTTTTCAGAAGATTTTAATAATTCACATTGGTGTATAAGGCTGTAGTGGTCACGCTGGGAGTGTGTGGCTCCGGCGGCACTGATCTCTATATAACTGGATAGCCGATCCCTATGGCAGCCAGTGAGTTTATTAGAGAGGGACGCAGCGCCTCCGGATAGTAGTCAGCGAACTAAGATTGTCTCTAGTGCGCATGTCCGTGTCAGCTGCAGGTAGTGGGGCAGTGGTAAATTTACCGAGAGCATTGGGAAATATTATAGGGTATTTTACCGTGTAGGACATTCAGAATAACAGACGAACTTTTGTTAATAATCAGTGAAAACTGACATTGTCTATAAACACGAAAGGAAGCCGAAGCATGGAGGAATGTCGAAATTAGTACAATTGTTATTAATATTGTATTATTAATGAATTGTATAATCGTTAATAATTAAAAAAATTGAATTTTTAAAAACTACAAAGAATCGCCAAAGAATGTTATTAGATTTTTTTAATCGTAATTTTTTGCTAGATTTAATTGACGTTTTAGTTTTTTCAAAAAATCAATTTTGAAAAATCAGGATTTAACCCACTGTTATGTCAAAGTCCATAACTTTGTTGTAAAGAAAGATTGAAATCGGAATTTTTGACTCAAAATATGAAACAAAAATCAAGAAATTTTTGAAACATGATACAACATGAATGACCGTTTTTTAAACAATATCCATTATTTATTTATAAAACGGAGATGTTTGAAAAGAAAATGATATGTTGAAAAATGTAATTTGAATGATGCTGATTGTGTATGAATTTTTTATAAAATTTTTGAATTAAAATTTTAAAATTAAATTAAATTTAAAATTAAAATCAAAATTTTTTATAATTTTTTTTATAAAAACAGTCAATTAATTATAACGTAAATATAAACGTGGGTAATTATGTATAAATGTAATTATTATTTTTAAATACGACACGAAATTGAGTAGCTATTGTTATATACTTACCGATGAAAAGATAAATCTTTGTTCTTCTCCTTCGTTTTTCCACAATAATGATACCGCACCATCTTATCAACAAAAAAGAATTTCCTTGGAGACCGGTCAACAAACAACCGACGTGTCCAGCGGACTTGGGGGTTATGACTGAGTCATAATGACGCATGGGACGGAGAATGTTTCCACGGCAATTTTCCGAGCACGGGGCCCCCACTGCGGCGCGCATGCGCACTGACGTCATCTTTAGTACCTGAGCTACTATACGGCAGCGCTGGCTGACACTTCAATTCGCTTCACTTTGAGAGTGGTGGCAGCATAGGGATCAGCTATCCAGTTATATAGAGATCAGTGTCCGGCGGTCATCCGGGCTAAAAGCAGCTTGGTAGATTGGAATAAGTAGAAGGGGAAAGAGTGGGAAGGCATGGGAAGTACAAGCTAGGTAGCTAGAAAATGATACAAGTGGAAATATTCAAGTGTAAAAAATAGTCATGTTTTCTATTTATTCATGGAATATGAACGCTGGCACGACCTCCCCTCCCATGAGAGTACGATTGTCGAATGTAAAAAATCCTTTGGGGAAATCAATTTGATACGGGCTTAAGGATCGAGAGACCCAAGTGAAATTTGCAACTCTTCGATTGATGGAAATAACTATTGAGCNTTTGGGGAAATCAATTTGATACGAGCTTAAGGATCGAGAGACCCAAGTGAAATTTGCAACTCTTCGATTGATGGAAATAACTATTGAGCAACTCTTGACTTATCATGGAGTACCTAAAAGCGAAGAAACATTCTCTACCCAACCCATTTTACCCCATACATTGAAGGGAAACGACGTTTTTTTATGGACACCTGATAAATCTGTATGGACGGGACTAAAATGAACACTCAAAACATTTTCAATAATTGATTTTTAAAAATTGCTTCTTGGCGAAGTCCACAACTTAGAAATTATTCAAGAGTGGGGTAAAATAGACATCCGAAAAATTTGGTCCTATTCCAAAATAAAGAAAATTTTTAAAGGACATTTTCCAACAGAATCGTGTCGGTATCTTTGTATAAAGAAAAATTAGAGTTGGAAAAGATATTAACAAACAAACTTCGACTTTATTGAATTTTCCATTGAAGTTTGAAATATAAAGTAGCTTGGAATTTCCTTTTTTACTCTTGAAATAACTTTGAAATTATTAATTTTTTTTCAATGATCAATTGCACGCCCTACACATCTGACCTTTTGTTCATTGGCGAAATTTATAACATGGCTACTTTTCTACTCACAGAGGAAATCACCATAAAACAATAGGCGGGGAGGAGGATGAATGAGCAAGAAAAAATTTGATTTACCACCCCCCACGACGAACGTCAAAAATAATTTTTTTTTCAATTTGAAAAATTAAAATTGTTGAAACAAAAAATTGAGGAAGAAATAGAGGTGTCCATTTTACCCTGTTTTTTTCTTATTACGACGCAGTTTCATGAGAATGTGTTGGTTTTTATGATCTTCAAATGAAGTCGGAAGAGTAGATTTGATCAAATTCAACTCATTATTTAAATGGGGTGAAAATATTGCCCTACCCTCCCCTGTAACAATATCTCGAATTTTCG
>NW_021680535.1:7985-32096 GCF_001412515.2 Diachasma alloeum
GAGAGAGAGAGAGAGAGCTCGATAACTTCTGTAATGGAAAATTGATTGGAAATAGTTACCCTTTATTCATTGGAAATTTATAGATTCGTCCAATTGCTAAACATGTTGGAGAAAATGAGAATATTTGTGCAATTTTCAGTTTGCGATGTTTCGCCAATTATTTTAGCTTCATGACTCTCTGGAAAAACACAAACAAACAAACGACAATAATAATCGGTCAATTATTTTTTTTTTATGTTCGAAATTATGATTTGCGAAACGTCTCACACAAACATGAAAAAAATTAATGGAAAAATCTAGCGCATTCTGTACGAAATTTCATTGAATTTCCATTGGAATGCTATGTGGATTCTCTCAGAGTTCTTTCAGAATTCTATTAGAAAATTCTATGTTTTTTGCGCCAGTTCAATAGAAGATTATACAATTTTACTGTGCCATTTTATTAAGAGATATGTGATAAGAAAAAATCTATAGATTTTTATTCTTCCCGTAGAAATTCTTCGGCTTAAAATTTTTAAATATTGTTCGCTGCATTTTTGTTAATTTCTCATAGTAAAATCAAAGGAATAAACTTGCAAAATTCATGCCTGAGAATTCTCATACAAAAAATCCCAACAGAATAAGCTATACAGAAAACTCAAGGGCTATAGGTTTTTCTCTATGAATACATATCTACTGAGGAACGCAGGGCTAAGTTGCATAATTTTCAACAGAACCCGCGCGCAAAACAAGTGAAATTTTAAAGTACAATTTTAATAGAACTTCAATAGAATTTCTTAGAAAAAGCGCTAGGTTTTTCTATCGAAGTGTTTTATACGTGGAATGACATGAAATCAATTCATTTTCTTTAAATTTCCTAGAATGTTTTTGAATGTTTAGCAATGATAGAGATTAATTAGGACATCAATTAATTCCAGAAATGACCATCAGCTCACCTTTCATGCACGCAAATGAGTACGTAGCACTGAAGTTTTTCTTAGCGACTCCATTTACCTTACGACCCAACCCATGTAGTACTGTTGCAGAGCCTTCTTGAATAGATCTTCCATGATTGCATTGACACTCTTTTCACATTCTTTCGTTCCCTGCGCAGACGTCTTCATCACTCTTTTCTGGACAGATCCAATGTAGAAAAATTATAAAATATATTGACAAAACGAATTGTGATCGGTCAAAATAATTTAGCAATTACTTGAACGAAATTCCACAAGGAGATTTTCCACAGTTAAATGTATATTCAATGATTTTTATAATGACCTCTTTCAAAATAGGACTAAGAAACAGTTTATATTAGGAATTTTATCAAACTCAAAAGGAGTTTATCGTCGAACCATTTTACGATAGTTTTGTTGTATAAAGTTCGTTAGTCTGTATGTCTTGCTTTCATTTGTATCTATTGAGAGGCCTAAGAAAATTGAAGAAAGAATTAAATATCTATTGTTTAAGTAGAATTCATCCATGAGATGCTTGAAGAACTTCGAATTGATATATTTTCGATAGATGATTGATCAAAAATCTATTTTCTACGCTGTCCTTTTTCTTTTAATGGCAAAAAATCGGTCTGTACTTAAAATTCAATGAGGAATCGATTTGATGCCAATAAAAGAAGTTTCGAAGGTGTGACTGATTTCTATTATTCATTGACAAGGACGGAATGAATAAAGAGAGAGGGAATAAGTTATTTCCAAAGATGAATGAAATGTGAAATATGGAATGTGAATGATACCGATTAATTATGAATTGATTCAAATTATTCTCCCGTATTGATTTGACAACTTTGATAACGAAAAATCTCCAAATTTTTAGGGTTACTAATTTCTGAATATTCGGAAATAATAGAGCAACTATCAAATCTTCAGTAAACTTGGGATCGAAAGGGGCTTTCGTGGGAGCCTTGTTGTTTAATAGCAAATGTGGAAAAAAATTGTCATGTAAAAATAAATAGATCCGTGTACTCCTTGACTAGGAAAAAGATTCAGAGACGTTTTCTCCTAGAATCACTCGCTTTTTTTCTTGGATTGCTGATTATCAACAGCATTCGATTTGATTCTAAGAAAACTTTGAGTGAAGGTTTTTTTAAATATTGAATTATTTCGGTAAAGGAAGAAATGTCTTCAGACCTTTTCTGTGACTGCGGGAAATTTCTACAAAAAAAAAAAACATATTTTTCCACAAAACCACTTGCTCCAGAGATGAATCGACAATGCCCGAAGCACTGTAAACCTTCCCTCAAATTTCTTTGCATTAAACCCTTCCTGAAATGATCAAATTATCTCGATAGCGAGTGGTTTTGGGTGGAAAATGTCTTGAAATATTTGTTGGGGCTTATTAAATTTTCTATGGGGATGTTTATCGAAATTTTCATCATGAAGCGACTTATTTCGTAACAAAATTCACGATCCTCAGAAAAAGCCAAGCTGCCTTCAACTCCAAATAAATCCTCCTTAAAATAATTGAAAATAATTGAAGTGATATCTCAATAACGAGTAATTTTGGTGAAAAATGTCTTGGGACTTTTTTTGTAGCTCAGAAAATTTCTTACAGAAATGTCTTATTTGAGATTATGTCATAAAACCATTCGTTTCCAAACAGGACCCACAATCATTGAGAATTAAGGATATCTAAGTACTTTGGCTATTTTTTTTAGTGAAAGACTTTTCTGCCATTATAGTTGAACATCAGAGCTTTCAATTAAGCTTCATTTGACACTAAGTTTCCGGACATTTTACAATGATTTTATTATTTAAACTTTGAAGGTCTGAATTTGATTCTTGACTTTGAACCGTTAGGAAACATTTTGAAAATCTGAAAAAAAAATTGGGAAGTCTACTTTTGGAGGAAATTGATAAAACAATTGAAAAATAAGAATTTTTTCCGATTACGACCAATTTTATGTATAATTTGTAAACAATAATTTTCCACTGCTAACTGTAAAAGGTATTTGGATATCCTCCCTCGTGGAAATCGGGTCGTCAGATTTTGACAAATTATGACATAAAATGTCAAATTCTGACAGATTATGTCCGAAATTTGCGTAGAAATTATGTCAGAATTTGTTAGAATTTATCCGAATCCGTCATATTCTGTCAGAATCTGAGTAATCTCGTCAGAAATTGACAAAATATGATCGGAATTTGGGATGGGTTGGTCAGATAATGTCAGAATTTCTCATCAGAAATATGATAACATCTTATAAATTCTGACAAATTCTGTCATCATATGACAATATATTAACTATTCTTGGGCTCAAAGTCGTCATTTGATAGCATTTCATCGCATTATATGTCAGAATATATTATATTCCGACATAAGTTGGCAAATTTTGACGGATGATGTCATTTATTGGCACATTTGCACAGAAAATGGCTGCCCGGAATGACCGAATTTGTCATTAATTGTCATTTTTTCATAAATTATGACATTATGACATTATTTGACATATTCTTACATTTTCTGACGGTATTCTTTCCACAGATGATTGTCAGAATATGTCATCATCGGACATCCTATGACATCATAAATATCATATAATCTGTGATATTATGACAGTATATGCCCTTCGATGACATTATTTGACATATTCTTGCATTTGCTGACGGTATTCTGACCACAGATGATTGTCAGAATATGTCATCATCGGACATCCTCTGACATCATAAATATCATATAATCTATGATATTATGACATTTTCTGTTAGGTTATGACATTGATTGACAGATTCAGACAGTTTATGACAAGCTGAAATAGGACAGAAAATGACATAAAAAAATATATCATATTATGACAAAATAAGTCATTTTCTAAGAAATTCTGACATTTGATGAGCCCTGGCAATATGTCAAAATCTGACGAAAATATTATTGTCATATCATGAGGAACAATGTCATTTTCGGGGTGAAAATGATAAAAAAATGTAAAAATCTGTCAGCTTATATCGTTTTATAGAGTTGACATAATATGACATCTGCTGTCAGTATATGACGATGCAATTTCTGACAGAATCGACATATTTTATCAAATTCTATGAAAATATGTAAAAATCTATCAATTTTCTCATTTTTTGACATAATTTCACATTTTATGTCATAATTTGTCAAAATTTGACGACCCGATTTCCACGAGGGCTTAAGGGAAACTGCCTTTCAACTTTGAATAACTCCTCACCAAATATCTAATATCTAATTATCTCGATAACGAATGCTTTTGAAATAAAAAAAAATCAAATCTCATAGCGTTGTGATTTTCAGGTTATCAACATTGAATCCGATTGAAGGGGGGGGGGGGAAGAATCAAGAAAATTCAATGGAAAACTCAATCCACTTCAATTCTCTATAAGAACATGACTGGGTAGTATCGAATTACGTTGAATTATATTGATCTTCAATTAATTGAAAATTCAAAAATATCTTCACCTGTCTTTTTCTGATTTTTAGCAATTTATATGCAAAAATTGAACTCGAATTCACAATTTCCGTTGATTTTTCAATGACATGTTCAATTTGCCATAACGAAATTCTCTGAAATTTCAGATAACATTTTTTAACAGTTTTTTTCAATAACATTTCCCGATAAAAATGAGTTTCGATATTCTCTTAGTAAAACGAATTCTCTAAATATTGATCGAAAAAAAATAAATAAATTCCGACCCCACTCCAACTGTTCCCCAATTAAACACTCCGTAAAACAATCAAGTTATTTCAATAAGGAGTGGTTTTGAGAGAAATGTCTTCAGATCTTTTCTGTGACTGCGGGAGATTCCTACAAAAAAAAAACTTTCATATTTTTCCCCAAAACCACTTGCTCCAGAGATAAATCGACAATGCCCAAAGCATGAGAAATCTCCGTTCAAGTTTCTTTGGATTAAACCCTTCCTAACATAATCTAATTATCTCGATAACGAGCGGTTTCAGGGAAAAATGTTTTAAAAAATTTGTTGGGGCTTATTAAATTTTCTATTGGGATATTCACCAAAATTTTCGTCACGAAATAACTCGTTCCGTAACAGATCACAATCCTAAGAAAAAAAGCTAATCTGTCTTAAACACCAAATAAATCCTCCTAAATAATTGAATTATCTTAATAAAGAGTAATTGTGGGGAAACGTGTCTTAGGACTTTGTTTTGTAGCTCAGAAATTTTTTTGGGGAAATGTCTTTTTTGAGATTGTGTCATAAAACCACTCATTTCCGAACAGGATCCACAATTATTGATAATTAAGGTAAACTGCCCTTCAACTTTGAATAAATTTTCACCAAATATCAAATATCAAATTATCTCGATAGCGAATGATTTTTAAATAAAAAAAAAATCAAATCTCATAGAGTTGTGATTTTCACGGAATCGACATTGAATACGATTCATGGGGACCCGAGATAATTCAACCGAAAACTTGACTTATTGCAATTTCCTATGAAAACATGAATATGTTAGTATTGAATTATGTTCAATTATATTGATCTTCAATTAATTGAAAATTAAAAAATATCTCCACCTGTATTTTTCTGATTTCCATCAATATTCATGGAGTAATTGAACTCAAATTTATCGTTTCTGTTGATTCTTCAATGGAATTTTAAATTTGCAAAAAAAATATTCCCAGAAATTTCAGTATACAGTATACCAGAAATTTCCAATTTTTTTAACAAAATTCTCCAACAAAAACGATTTTTGGTGTTTCCCTGATAAAACAGATACTCTAGAAATCAATCGAAAATCCTTCAACTGTCTCTGAATTGAAGCCTCCATAAACAAGCATATTATCTCGATTACGAATTAGTTTACCAGAAGTTCCTGTTTTTCAAGTGCAGCATCAGGATTCGCAGAATTTTCATCAGCCTTGGGCTCCAACATTTTCTCAAATTTCAAGAAATCTTTCAAAGATGATATTGGCAATTCCACTCCCAAGAAAGATTTCGCTAAAGGACCTTCTCCCTGATTTGATGCTGCAGTTGGAATTGAGCTTTTTAATTCCTCCATCTTCCTCCCCAAGTGATACTGCTGAGCTCTTTTAGCGCCGTGAATCTAATCTTGTGCTTTGAACGTTATGATTTTAAATTTAGTGTCCAGAGAGTCCATTGAAAACTCTAGAATGAAGAAAAGAATTCCAAGTTCACAGCAATGGTATTCATTTTAAAACGAAGTAGTGAAGGATGGAGTAAAATGGATACTTTTGACGTTTTCAAAAATATTCATAAACCCGAAACGGATTTATTAATTGAGCTCAGTCTAGGCTTATCTTAAAGGGGAAGAATTATTCTTTCTAATGAAAAAAAAATTATTCCATTTTTTCAACAAGTCAAAACGTCAAAACGTCAAGCATCATTGACGCTTGAAAAAAAAAGTCAAAAGTGTTCATTTTACCCCACCCACCCCTATATCACAATGTAGATTCGTAAATTATAGTCATTCGAACAGAAATCACCTGCAGAAGACAAAATCTCCACGTTGAATTTCCCCCAGGACGATTTTCGTTTCGTTTGATTTTTCAACCATTTCTCTCTTTTCTCATAATCCTGCTTCGGGGAATAATAACAAACGGCCTTCTTCGTGTCCTTGTTCTCCTCGTCAATCCACTGTTTGTTAACGATCTCGACGATTTTTTGCCCTTGTGCATTTCGTTCACCACAAGACTCAACAATGCGATATGGTATATCCTCCGATGAGCGCGTTTTAGGGTTAGTTTTGATAAATTTGTAATGCTTGGAAAAAGCCGAGAACGATTTCCACAAAAAAATGAAGAAATAAATATTTGCTTATTTTTGTATATTTAAGTGTACTCACTCGGGTTACGGATAAACTCGTTATTTTTGTCATGCTAAGCACGTTCCAAACGGCTAAATCTACGAATGAAAATGAATACACGTGCACACACATTGTACATTGGCACTCTGGTCGCATAGTGGCGTCGGGAGTAGTTTATCAGAGTTTTTTCGTTCTACGTTGGTGCGAAATAACTGCCTGAGATTTGTATTTTTTTCACAAATGAACTAGGTCAGTAAAGATACCGATTTGTCGCGTAATTCCGATCGAAAATACCTTTTATTCTGCAATGACGAGGTTACGTACGGAGAGGACATGCGTTCACGTGGGTCTATCCCCTCTACGAGACTGGCGACATGGGCTACCCCCCTCACATCCCTCGGACGACGTTCTATCCCCTCCCCAAACTCGTTATACATACACTGCTGCTCACCAAAGAATGATCCTCGGCACTCAACCTGAAATACCTCCACCACCCCATTAGTATGATCGAACAAACTCGAAAATCATTTTTTCTATAGAAATTATTGGGCATGAATTTTAGCCCATTGGACCAAGCTTGGTAAAGCCCCTAAGTTCAAGCTTGTACTACCAAGCTTGAACCATAATTGGTACAACCTTGCCAATACAGCTTGAACTTAATTAAAATCGGCAAGGTTGGACTCACCTAACTACAACATATTGGGCCGAGCTTGATTAAAGCCCCTAAGTTCAAGCTCGAACTACCAAGCTTGAACCATGATTGGTACAACCTTGCCAATGCAGCTTGAACTTTCTTAAAATCGGCAATCTTGGACTTAACTAGTTGTAACATATTGGGCCAAGCTTGGTTGAATCCTATCAGTTCAAGCTGGGAAACCTAAGCTTGAACCATGATTGGGACTACCTTGGTACCCAAGCTTCAATTCACAGGTAATCACCAAACTTGGTTTTACCTAGGTATTATCACAGGTTTAAGCGTGGGCAAAGCTAGGAATTCCAAGGCTTGGTATCCTAGATTGAACCAAGCTTGACCCTATTGTTCAATCTTGGAATCCCGCACCTAGGAATTACAACGTTGGCAAAGCCGGTTCAACTCAGCCTAGGAGAGGTGATGCCTGTGCCGCTCAGCAGCCAATACCGCTCACCTGATTTTCTCCACAACCACTTACTTTTCCCACAATGTCTCTTACTCATTCTGAGAACTCTACCATCAGTATGTAATTCTCATGAAAATTTTCGTTTTTTTACCCCTTTAAATGACAAAAATAGCACCCCAGGATTTTCAGGGCGTTACCATGGGATTTTTCTACACCAGAACGTAAGGTTTTTTACTATGATAATAGCATTATCATCACATCAAATTGACGAATAAACGGGCAAAATCATCCCAAATAATTTGAAATTTTGTCTGTTTATTGGGATAATTTGGGACTAACTCTACGCCAAAGTTCAGCTGAATCCGTCCATTAGTTTTTGAGAAATAGCGATTTTTTAAAAATGTTTTTGCCCCAATCTCTCGTAAAGTATTCGACCGATTTCAATACATTTTTTTAAATGTTCATCTTGATGTCCTATATCTTAATCAATCAAAATATAGATAACCGTTCATACAGAGTTTTCGAGATATATCGATTTTTCTATTGCTTCCGAAGGAAAGCTATGTAATTGTAATTTTTTTCGATTTCCTAATTTTGTGGAAATGCCTAGAAATGTCATGAAACGCGAAGAAATAATGTTTTTAAAAAATGTCTGTATGTATGTCTGTGGTCATGTGTGTGCGTATGTCCCCTTTTGCCCCCATAACTCGAGAACTATTAGCGCAAAGAACTTGAAATTTTGGCTGCTATCTGGTACTATTGATACTCAAAACTGGGCTAAATTTCAAATCGATCGGTTGAGCGGTTCCTGAGATACAACAATTCCTCAAAAATCGTTTTTTGCCGACATCTCCTGAACCATTCGACCGATTCGATTTTTTTTTTCAAAATACTCGTCGTGATGATACCTATCTAAATGGATCGAAACTAGTGGATTGGGCTGTTGGTCGCTCGCTGCGCTCGCTCCCATTGCGGGTGGGTTGGTAGCGGATGTATTCATGTGGGTCTGACCCGTCGGACGGGTCGCACCAACAACTTTCCGATATTATTATTCCTCCCATTTTGACTAAAAGGATCCTTTTCAACTCTCAATACTCTGTTTATTTATTCATGAGAAACCCTTGTCTGAGCGATTTTCAAACTTTTCTCCAGGGAATTTTGGAAAAACCACTGGAAAAATCACTGGAGTTTCAGAAAATCCTAGATAAATCACTGGAGTGATTGACTCTAGTGATATCCTGATGTTGACAATGCCAATCACGTCATTTATACAGGAGAAATACTTATCTTAGCCATTTTCAAACATTTCTCCAGGAAAATTTGGAAGAACTACTGGAGCGAATCACTCCAAAATCTAATCAGGTCTAAGTTACATGAAGACCTTTCGATTGCATCATCCATCATCTTGATCGCGCGAGTCATTCGGGAGAAATCGTTAACGAAAATTCCGTGGCATACAGACCTACATACACACATACACACACACACACACACATACATACAGACATGTTGTTTAGAAGTGTTTTAGACACCGAGAAACGTGGATAAATCGCAAAAAACTAATGATTCATTTTCAGGGTGATTACAATAACTACCCGATAGATCGGGAAGTTGATAAAATAAATAAAAAATTAGAAAAAAACGGAAGAAATATCATGGTGAAATATAAAAATATATGAAAAAAATTGGAGAAAATGAAGAGCTTTTCTTCATTATAATCGTTCGTTATGAGCATCTTATGAGAATGAGAAATTTTTGGTTATTTTTTTCTATTTTGAATTTTTCGTTCTGGAATAACTCGAAAACCATCAGACCAATATCAACCAAAATCTAATCCGGTCTAAGTTACATGAAGACGTATCGATTGGAGAAAAAAAAAGTTAAATCGGACCATTCGTTCACGAGAAATCGTTGACCAAAATTTTGACCACATACGTACAAAGTAACACACATACACACACACACACACACACACACACCCACAGACATTTTGTTAAAAACTATCGAGGAACATTAGAAACACCTTGAAACGTGGAGATATCATGGAAAATCGATTTTTCATTTTCGGGAGCATTACAATAACTTCCCTGCCCGGGAACTTAAAAAGACTATTACACCCCAAGCAATGTGATTTTATTCTCGTTTTTTCATTTTTTCGCTGAAATTGCTTGTAAACATGATAACTTAAAAAATAATCGAGATAGAAACTTCAAACTTGGTAGGATTTCAGATCTTGTGATAACAAAGTTTGGTATTTTGGATGAGCAAAATCGGACCTGTAGTTTCTGAGGTATTCAACTTTTTATGTGAAACTGTTTTGCTCAATATCTCAAAAACTATATAACCGTTTTCAATTTTTTTTTCTTCAAAATGTTCGTCTTGATGTCATCTATCTGAATGAATCAAAATATGTATGCCCCACTATAGAAATTTTTCAAGATATTGCCGTTTTTGTATTTTTTTGGTCAGAATTCACTCTTGAACTCCATAACATGGATTAAAATCAGAGAAACCTTTTGAAACATCGACTACTAGTTAGGATTGTCAAATAACATTCCTATATCCAATTTTAGATCAATATATTGAATACTTACTGAGATAGAACAATTTATCAAAGATTCTTAAGAAGAAAAGGATCAACGCATCTATATTTAACTGTTCATTTTCACTCTAGGCTGACTTAGAAAGATCATATCACATAAAAAAAAAAAAAATTTTTTCTTTCATTTTATAGAAATAGAGAAAATGAGGTAACAGTTTTATAACCACCGCAGCCGCATGCTACCCATATAACCACTAGTATTTTGCATATTTACTTATTCTCACTCCCTATTTATTCTAATCAACTATTGGAACAGAAAGTCATGATTGAAATTTTTTTAAACAGTAACTCCGCTCTCAAGGTATAATAGTATTCAGCTAAATTTCAAAATGTTGCTGCTTCTCTATTTTAATGGGTGGAAAAAAAATGTACATACGTAAAAGGGGCAGAGTCTATGGTACATCAAAAGGTAACGAAATTTGAGTATTGTTGGCCATAACATTTTCAAAAATACCAATCAATAAGTTTTCATTTCTAAGAAACATGGATCGAGTTCCATTCGGAAGCATACTACCAATGGAATTGATAGAAATTAAAATTGAAAAAAAAAAATTTACACAAAAAGTAACAGTCATGAGTGATCTGTCAAATAGCTTCCGTCATACTGCTTGTTTTTACCTCGAAATCGTTGTTCGGTCTCTAGCGGACGCAAAAATCAGAATATCAACTTGAAATTTGGCATGAATGTGTCTCTAGTAATATCAACGGTTCGTATTGAATCTGGGCTGAATCGGATAATTAGTTTCAGAGATATTCAACTTTGTCTGTAAATCTAATTTCTCCCATATCTCAATAACGATTTAACTTATCGCAATATTTTTTTTTTCAAAAATATTTGTCTTGATGTCCTTTATCAATCAAAATATATATACCTGTTCATATAATTTTTTCTTTTTTTTTTTCACGGCCTCGGAGTCCCTTTTTGGGTCCCATTCGGCACTCTATCCAACCCTATGAAATCGGCTGTGGATTCTACACTGTACCGCATTCGCACTCCTATAGAACATAGAAGTAGCATGGGGAAACCACAGAAAACCCATGCCGGTACAGGCGGTTCCTGTATTAGCAACCTCCCACTCGCCGGAGCTTTCCGTTGAAAAATTCGGTTCCACGGGGAATCGAACTCACAACCTTTCGCACACTAGACTTGCGTCTAATCCACTCGGCCACCGACGTCGGTCATCATATAAAGTTTTGGAGATATTTCGATTATCCTATTTTTTACTCAAAGTCGTATGGTCTCTGGCAGGCGTAAAAATCGAAATATCAACTGGAAATTTGGCAGAGAGCTGCTTTTGGTAATTACAACGGTTCATATTGAATCTGGGCTAAATTGGATAATTAGTTACAGAAATATTCAATTGTGTATGTAAGCTTAATTTCTTTAATATCTCAATACCGAGCTAACCTAGTGCAGTCATTTTTTTTCACAATGTTCGTCTTTTTGTCCTCTATCTTAATTAATCAAAATATACCTGTTCATAGAAACTTTTCGAGATATTTGGATTTTCATATTTTTGAATAAAAGTCGTTGTATGGTTTCTAGCTGACGTAAAAATCGAAATGTCAACTTGTTTTGGTCGGAATTCGCTTTTGCGTACTATGACATGGGTAAAAGTCAGGGAAACCTTTTGAAACTTCGGCTTCCAGTTAGGATTATCAAGCAACAGTCCTCCATCAAATTTGAGGTCTATATATTTGATAGTTCTTGAGATGGAATAATTCACCTAAAGTTCTTGAGAAAAAAAATTACGCATCTATATTTCATCGGTCATTTGCACATCAGAATAACTGAGAAAACCATGTAATATGAATGTATGGTTTTTTCATATTTATTTTATAGAAATAGGGGAAAATGAGACAAAGCTTATAAGCATCTATAGATGACCGCCACCGCACCCTACCCATGTGACCACTACTGTTTTTCATATTTATTTATTCTAATAATTTCTTTATTCTGACTAAATGATTCATAAATGGTGATAATGAAAAGGATGATTTTTCCATAAATAGATAATAATAGCTAACGATATTTTGTATGAAGTATGAATGGGATTGGCATTCATATTTTCAAAAAATGGTAATCCTTATGCCTTCTTTTTTTGAAAACATACATTAGAATCCATTCGTAAGCCTACTACCAATGAAATTGGTAGAAATCAAAATAGGAGAAAAAAATACGTGGAGAGTAGCAGTCATATATAATTTGTCAAATGGCTTCTGTCGCGCTGCTTGTTTTCATCTTTCAATTAATAAGTAGGGAGTGTGTTCTCGAATTCGGCCGATGTCGCCACTACCGTTCAGACAGTGTGGCTAATATCGCTCGTTTTGAGGCCGATGCCGCTCAGTGCCTGACAGCTCACGTATGCAATTGTTTGTGGAAAAAATCCTGCAAGTACAACATAATTAATGATTCCTCTTATAAAAATTCATTTTAAGAGATATTTTGGGATCATGAAAGAAGAATTTGAAAATAAGAATGGCTGTGACATTCCGTATAAGCCGTCAATAATTCTGTATAAGCCGTTAGGTGACTTGTTCGGATTATGATAACGGATAAATATTCAATTATATAACTGTAAATGTGTAAAAAATAATAAAATGTCCCAATGCCATATAGCCGTAATATTTTATTATCATTCCCTCAAAAAAACATGGAGTAATGATTAAAGTGTCAGTCACACATTTTCACGATATCATCGTGTTCTTATGCATTTCAATTTATCAAATAAAATCTGAATTCCATTCATGTCATTGTCATTGCATAATCTAGCATCGATGATTTTTTTCTTTTGACAGCTATTGACTAGACGTTAGGTGCTGAACAATATAGGAATCAGACTGAGCGGTATTAGATGCATGCGGCCAGTACCGTTCACTCAGCCCCTATCTTCTTTTTTTAATAATTTATCGGAATTGAAATAAAAATTGAGGATCCAAGACTTCTAAATATCTAGCTTAATCAAAGAATGCTACGCGACTATAATTTTCATTCGAAATCGTGTTTGGGATGTGAAAATTATCGTTTTTCCTTAGGTGAGCAGTACAGTGTTGCCACCAATATGTTTAAACGTGAGTCGTGATATTGTCATAGAGAACCACGGGAAACTCGACAGGAAACGTACTTTTATCACTTAAAATCACTTATTAGAGTAGAGTAGAACGAAGAATCAATTCTGTGTTCTATTTTTTATTCTCGTCATATCTACATCGGGACTTCGGAGATCAAGATAGTTATGGTTTATGTTTGGCATCTGAGAAAACTGCTATTTATCGAAAATTATGTGATAAACTAAACTTAGATGTTCGTGGATAGTTCACATTTTAATACTAAGTATGGATTTTCCTTCAAGTGATAACAGAAAATAATCTTAGTTGCGTACGGACAATGCTCTGAATTAGGTTACGGTAAGATGCAAGGAACAAGAAAACACGTTTGTAATTATTTTAAAACAATTAATAATATCTTCACCGATGGCCGTGGCTGTGAGGTTAGAGTATGGAATTGGCACGTGAGCGACCCGGGTTTGATACCCAGCTGGGGAGCCAAAATTTGTAACACTCTAATCTCACAGTTTCACTGTCGAGCGGGAGTCTCGTTAAAGGGACGACTGTACCTGGGCAGGTTTTTCCCTCAAGTGAGGGTTTCCCTCGTCCTTCGGCGAATGTGGTACAGGGGTTGGGGGGTGGGATGGGAACAAATCGTAAAAACCCGAGAGGGTATACGAGAGAAAATAATTTTTAGTAATATCTTCAAAATAAAAAAACAAATGTAAATGTTTTTATAAAAATATCTATCAAGCGAACATTTTGTTCGACTGCTCCTGAAAGGAAATCAGTCCATCTCACCAAAAAATACGATCCCCATAGAAAATCAAAGAAAAAATCGAAGGGGAGAAACAAACCAAGTCTGAAAATCTTAAATAAACGATCAAAAGTCGGTAGAAACAATGAATCTGGAGTAGAACTATTTGCTTCCCTTCAATTATGATTTAAAAGGATGTTCTGTGTTGTGAAAAAAACAATTGAGTTGAATTGAAAAAAATAAGTTACGATATGAAAACGATTCTTTGCTTGTTTAAAAAAAAATTGAAATATTCCTGGAAAACAAAAACACATGTTTTTGTAAATTAAATGTCCCATAATTTCAATGCCTCAAATAACCGAAATCTTAATTGAACTAAAACTTAAATCCCAACATCAGGGTAAAACGTGTGGCTCCGCGCGTTGTCGAGCCCGGGCACTCGATGCCACCCGAGTCCCACCCCCCAGGTCCACCGCTGGGGGTAAGCCCCTACCGTGAAAAGCTTCAGTGCCAGCGCTTCAGCCGCT
Source organism: Diachasma alloeum (assembly GCF_001412515.2). NCBI lineage: Eukaryota > Metazoa > Arthropoda > Insecta > Hymenoptera > Braconidae > Diachasma > Diachasma alloeum. The sequence goes on from NW_021680535.1 coordinate 22,758, forward strand.
CCATGCGTTTGTATACTCAACGCTCCGCGCTATTCCCTCTATTCAAAATAAAAAGCCTCAATCACAATAAAAAAAATAGATTTTTAAATACTTCAACTACTTCATCGCCGTTTCAAAGTGACGGACATTTGCTCTCGTGTCTGATCGATGCATTAAGCTTCTCCGCGGTTTATTCCCCGTGATTCCCTCGAATATTGAATTACAGAAGCTGTCAGTTAAGAGTGAACCATCGCACCGATGATAATCGGATGGAGGGAAGAAAATAAAGCCATCAAAGTGTATTAATTTCTCGTGCTTTATTCATCATGAAACGCCGAAATGAAAAATGAGGGCAAACCTGTGGTAAAATCGATCATGCGGTGAATTAGTGGAGAATATTAGTGATTTTATTTTATTTCAGTTGCAACAAGTGATATTTCATTCATTATTGTGCTTGAAAGGAGCATATTCCGTTAAGTGATTTTTTTGTTATTTTCAAAATTTCAGACAGTTCAAGCTTCTTCGCTAATGTTTTAGCTATTTTTACTTTTTTTAATTATGGGAACTGAGCTTTATTAAGAAAAAACTGAAAAATTGAGAAACGCATCGGTATACGACCTTTCTCGACCAGAAATGTTTCCGGGCTTTGGAACAAATACAAGTCCTTGGGAGTGAAAAAAAAAATGAAGAAAACATCGTAAAAGGTTTGGGCCAGCTACTGTAAAACAGGAGATTTATTGGAGAGTTGGTGGATAGGATTCTCCGGCTTATTCGCGTCACTGTGACTGATGACACTGGTTGGAGAGGCCGAGAATAGGGGTAAGGTAGAAATTATGTGAGATTTCGTGAAATTAGTGGAGAGATATTCCTCACGTGGAAGAAAATTTGCGGAATTGCAATGTCTGTAGTGTATTCTCATCGAAGTGGAGATACGAATCTAGTCCAATGGAAGAATTCGGTTAATCAGTCAATTTTCTGGAAAATATGACACTATAAGGCGAAATTCGAGAAGAGTTTTTTTTGGAAATTTTCAGGATGACAAAAACGATGTCACAAAGATTTACTCGTTTATTAGTCAGAACTTGGTAATGTAATCACTAACAGAAAGATTCAAACGAAATCTCAAACTTGTCGATCATCGATGAAACCAAGTTTTTTCGGAGGAAATTTCTCTTCAATTTTCATTAGATATAATCGGAGATGAGACATTTAAAGAATCATCTTTTTGCGACCCTTTTCGTAACCCCTTCATTGCCACTACAACAAGTAATCATCTCGGTAACGTGATCTTGAGACCTAATTAGCAGATCTTCCCTGCACACAAGCAAAGTCTGTATAGTCGTTATTTATCAAAATTCTACTTTCTCTTAATAGATTGCGATATTTTGAATTAATTTTTAGAAATAGATGCACATTTTTCTCTAGGCAATTCACTATCTAATTAATTGTTCAAATAAGAAATCTTTTTGACTTTTAGTAATAAATTTCCCTATCAGGAATGAAAATGACATATTCTATTAAGGTTTTATTGCCTGATTTCCAACCTTCAATCTTCGGTTTTAAAATTGTGAATTTTGAAATTGTGAATCATTCATAAACACTTTTATTGCATTGAATTCAGAAAGTTCAACACATTTGCCCCAGAGAACATAGTGCAATTTGTAATTTTATCATTTTCTTTATGGTATCTTCATGTTTTCCTTTTCCTGTCCACATGGAATGCGAAACTAAAAGATATTTCTTTGAAAATTTATCGTGCCTTCGTTAGCCGTGGGAAAAACACGGCACAGGAGGGAGATTTTTACGATGCCACTGAATACTTTTGAGGGGCAATTCAGAAGGAATTTATTGGAACTGAGTGGGTTTCTATCTGTTACTTTCGCATTTCTGGTCATTGTGATATTTGGAACAATTCCGCTTGCTCGGGAGATAAATAATTGTCAGTTGATTATCAAAGGCATTAAATTGAATTGAATCCACATCAAGTTGAATGATTTGTTCTCAATTTTTGGCTGGGAAATATTACAACGTTGTCAATGATAATTTGAATTTGAATTGTTTTTATTACTGAAACTGAGAAAAGAGTGCAAAGTCAAAGAAATCCATAGGAAACTTGTCTTAAACTATATTTGAAGTAATTAGTCGGTATTAGGTGCAATTCTCAATGAAAATGAAAATTCAATTCAATTTAAGCTTTAATTCGATATCAAATTTGAAAATTCAAATCCTTAACGTGATTTTTTTTATAATTCCATTAATTAAAAAAAAGTCATGTTTTTACATTTTCATGGGGATTTATTTTTTTTACGGACAATTGCAACTCGAATTGAATTTCTATGTGAAAACATAAATTTTTTCAACTTCAAAATCTTAGAATTGTGTTTTCTCCTACAATTATTAATTTCTATCTATGAAATTACTTTATCGACTAGATTATCGCATTGTTGAGTCAATGAATTAGTTTAATGAATAAAAAATAATAATTGCAGGAGAAAACACAATTCTAAAGATTCATATAAACGTAGGGGTTCCGTTTCCCCTTAACCATAAAGATCCGGGGAATTACTGAAGGAAGTTTCTTCAGGATGATCAGTGCATCACGGATAAACAAGGAAAGTTCTACTTAGGGGATATTCTAGAAAATTCTGACATTGCGCGAAGTTTTTCTTATCTAACGAGAGATGCTGATGACACAATTTTTATATGAGAAGTGAAGGTACATTCTCCTGAAAAATAGAGATGAGGGAAGACGTCCTACATGTTTCAAGCACATATCTGGCAATGCAAATAATACGACCGAGACGGGAAGGCCATTCTTCACGGAGAGAAAAGTTGAATAAAAAGTAATAGAAAATTGTGGCAAATTTTAATGTACGAAAGGTAATCTTGGACCTAAATTGTAGTTTAATAAAAAATACCATTTGCAGAGGATATCTTACACTGATAGAAAGGATTAGTTATTGTTAACGAATGGATTTGGTTGGAGACTAGGGTCTATTCTATCTCACCAAATGCTCATTCGTTAATAGTTAACAAATGCACATTTGAGGAGCCTTGTTTGACTCGATTTTCGCTTTTCAAGTGAACTATTCGTTAACTATTAACGAATATTCATTTGGTCATATCCAACTCTACCATGCGTTAACAGTTAACGAATCTCATTTGGAATAAATAGATCAGTCTATCAGTGTACTATTCGTTCGTTAAGGGGAGATTATTGTGAGTTTTAAAAGTCGTGGATTCTTGGAGTGAGATTTTTCATACGTTGAAGATCGATTATATAGATCTGAAAACGTGTAATTAGTGTAAAAAAAAAAATTTTTAATTGTTCGTTTGCCCGAAAACGCTTACAAAAGATTGTTTTTTCCAAAATTTTTGGAAAAATGTATGGAATAACAATTACGAGCCAGTTTTTTTGAATTCGACTCCTACACAGCTGATTTACCAAATAAAAATTTTTTTTTTGCACTAATTATTTGTTTTCAGATCTATATAATCGATATTCATCGTATGAAAAGCCTCACTCCAATAACTCACGACTTTTAAAACTTACAGTAGTCTCCCCTCAACAAAAACACATCTATGGATGCAAAAGTTACTGTTCCCTGTACAATAAAATTTCCGAAACGGCAGGGTTTTTTTCTGGCTCCGATGTGAAAAATATGGGGACGGACGAAAGTGGGATTCTACCATACTGCGTTTGGTAAATAATATCATTCTCCGTCACAAAAAAATTCCTCCACATATGTTTAATTTATTCATTCACATTCGTGAGATACTTTTTAATAGCATGAACGGTAAATTCTGCAATTTCGGCATAAATTACCCTCACGTTTAGTGAATTTTCTGAAGTCAGCGGAGAAAAGTTCACTATTTTCTCGTGTTTTTACCTTGATATGCACTGAAAAATACCTAGAAATGGATTCCGCTCCGCGATGATATGACTTGTTTGGTCATTTTTCTCCAACTTTTTTTCTCCGTATTCAGTTGAAATTGTGCGTTCGATATTTCGGTTGGATCATGTGCGACCCGTAGTACGGAGAGAAATTTTCTAGAATTTTTTTAGTTATACCGCAAGAAACTTGACGAGAAAATCCTTTGGAGAGATGGTCTCGGTCTCAATGAAAATGGAAAATCTTTGGTCTTGTCTCAGTCTTATAATAGGGGAGGGTAGGGCAAAACAGACCGGGAGGATGGCAGGGCAAAACGGATTCCAAGGGCAAAACGGACCACTGACAGAAAATTGGTAATTTTTTTTTTCTTTCCTTCAAATCAGGAACACTGAATGTGTTAAACATACGAACACACATACGAACATACGAATACACATGTGCACACACATACCTAAACATATACAGACATTCTTTAAAAACATCATTTCTTCACGTTTCAGGACATTTCTAGACATTTTCATCCAAAATTAAGAAATCGAAAAAAATCACGATTACAAAGCTTCCATTCGGAAGCGAGAATAAAGATGATTCATTTTCTGTTAGTGGTCCATTTTGCCCTAGGGGTCCGTTTTTCCCATCTGGTCCGTTTGACCCTACCCTCCCCTACGTAGTATCGACTCCTCTCGTGATGACTCCGAGTCAATTTATCTTATTTCTGCATCAAGTTTTTCGTGTTTTCTAATGTAAAATGTCTGTTTTTGTCTCGGTTTGTCTCATCTTGATCTTCTACATATAAAAAACGCACAAACAATCTCAAAAGAATATTTCATAGACAAAACTCCAAATCAACACAACAAACCAGTCACCTTTTTAGTAGAATTTTAATGGAGTTCGAATAAAATCCTCACAGAATTTCAATAGAAATTCACCGGAATTCCTTAGAGAAAACACTAGGTTTTCCTAGGAACTTGTGTCATACATAAAACTTCAACAAATTACATATTGTTAAAGGTAGCGCCATAAAAATAAACGTCGAGGAAATAAACGTCTGAATATGACATTTTCGTGAAATGTTAAGCAATCATTTCTGAGATTAGGTATTTTCTCCTAACACAGCGTCCAGAAAATTTCTTTGTAACTGAGGAAATTCTTTGTGTAGAAACTCTTCTGACATTTGGTCTCAGCATCACTCATTCTCGAAATAATTCCATAATTAATCGACCAAACTGAGCAAACTTATCACATTGCTCCATTAAAAATATGCAGATCTCACTTTGTTAAACTCTCTTCACAACCGGAACTACAATTCTGATATATTGCATGATAAGCATTGGTACATTCTGTAATCATAAATTCATCAAAAATCCGGATATATACTGAGAACATTAAAAGTAACTGCCACTGCTATAATTACTGCAGTAGAGTTCTAAAATTATACATTGCTATAAGTACCAACCATTTCTCTCAACTTTATTGCAACTCTTCGTGTACAGGAGCAGCAAATGGCTTCGCGTTTTTTCTATTTTCATTGTGAGACCGACCTATTCTACAGTTTTTTCCGTACAAACCGATTCTCTCGTAATTAAGATAACGGGGGGAAAAATTGAAACAATTTTTCTTGCGATTTTATCGTGTTGAGAAGTCGTCTTCTAAAATTCTTCCGATTAAGTTCATATCTTTTGATGAATCTTTCTATTCTTACGTTTCCTCCCTATCTTTCGTACCTTGTGATATATATGGAAAAGAATCCATATCGTATCCTCCGAACCGTGAACAGTGAAAAAATATCAGACTATATATGCGGAAAATGTCTATCCCGAATCTCTGTACGCAAAAGTATTTTTATGTCGCTAGACCAGATAAAACGCTATTCTAACCTCGCTTTGCTCGGTTAGATCGCGGTTTTCGGACCTAGTGCCATAATAGTACATTAGAGTACAAGGGCACAAATTTCGTTTTCAATGAATGTGTAGTTTACAGGCCGAGCCGAAGGCGAGGTCTGTACACACATTCGTTGAAAACGAAATTTATTACCGAGTGCTCTATAATATTTTATGTCAAGTCGTGCAGAAGTCGAGTTTTGAGCAAGCTGCACGAAGCGCAGCGTGCGATAAACTCGACTTATTGCACGGCGCGACATAAAATATTGTATGTCACAAGGCGATAATAGTACATTAGAGTACAAGGGCACAAATTTCATTTTCAACGAATGTGTAGTTTACAGGCCGAGCCGAAGGCGAGGTCTGTACACACATTCGTTGAAAACGAAATTTATTACCGAGTGCTCTATAATATTTTATGTCAAGTCGTGCAGAAGTCGAGTTTTGAGCAAGCTGCACGAAGCGCAGCGTGCGATAAACTCGACTTATTGCACGGCGCGACATAATAGTATATTAGAGTACGAGATGTGAAATTCCGTTTTCGACGGATGTGCAGTTTACAGGCCGAGCCGAAGGCGAATGGAATTTATCGCCGAGTGCTCTATACTGTTTTATGCTACCTCGTGCGGTAGTCGAGTTTCGAGCAGGCTGCGTGAAGCGCAGCGTGCTTTAAACTTGACTTATCGCACAGCGTGGCATAAAAGTATTCTTCGCCTCGGCGGGCGCAAAGTACCCATTTGGAAAAGGGAAATCTGACTTTACGCCTATGACGAGGCGAAAAATACCGTTCTACGCGGAGAAAAGTGAATGGTAGGGGTTACTTTTATATGGTAGAGGTTACCATAAATTATCGTAAAAGGGTTTCTAAGTCAATCTCAATAGTAATTTTTACTATGTTCAACAGTAAAGCGTGCTATGTTGTATAGTAATCAATACCATTCGAACATGGTAGGCATTACTATACAATATAGCAACGACAACCATTATTATAGGAGAGATTACCATGTGGATAGTAATCAGTACTATTTATCCATGGTAATCTCTCCTTTTCTCGATATCGTAGAAAATACTAAAAATAGCCAACAAGGCACAATTAAAATTGAATTATCGGTTACTCATCAACAAGTCTTTACCACCACCTTTTGTCCCTGGTCCAGCCCTTAACAAGAGATTAGAATTAGATCCAAATTATCGTCATTTTCTGCCAGTTCTCCCGTCCAATCGATCTGGAGATATTACAATAGTAAGCTCTCTCAATTATTTGGGACATGATATCAGGGAAAACGTAATATTGATGATGCCGACCGAGGCTGGTCGTCAATTATATTTGATCAATATCGTAATCCTAGAGCCAAACAATCAAATTATTCTTGTTACTCAACAATTACAAGAATACTCCTTTGAAAGACATTTCCAATCCTATGAAATTGATATAAATGATAAGAGGTGGTCGACATTGACATTTCAACAATGAAATTTTGTATCCTATCGTATATACTATATAGCTACCTCCGGGAATGGAAAGCAATACGTTCCGAAACGTTGGGTCTAAATTCTCACGCAAAGTTGTTGAGTTTAATTACTCACATTTGAATTTTTTAATAATTTTTCGATCAAACGAACTTACCTGTAAGTGAAGTTCGATCGTGATTATATGAAGAGCCTCGTCGAGAGATTTTAAAATACAAGTAGTAGCCCGCCAGTGCTACGTGGACCCACACATCTCCAAAGAGTAAAGGAAAAAATCGGTCGTGGCACCTCTAGCGGCGCCCCACCCATACTTCATTAGTTTAAAGTAACGCGGATTATATAAAAATTGGAGACGGGTATGGGTGATGATAATGGGAGGGACTCAATCTCTCGACGAGGCTCTTCATATAATCACGATCGAACTTCACTTACAGGTAAGTTCGTTTGATCGTACAATTATATTCGAGCCTCGTCGAGAGATTTTAAAATACAAGTAGATGTTTAGAGAATATCAACCAATTTTTATTATTATTATTATTATTATTATTTTTTTTTTTTATCACAGCCAGCACTCATTTATACATGAGTGGGGAGAATAACAAAGTTTACACAACGAAGAATAGAAACATTTTCGAAACGAGAAATAACTTGATGATAATCTATCGATTATTCAGAACGGCTCTAGCAAAAGAGCTCTCGTCTGCCACGCAGGGACGATTATAAAAACGAACAAATACGTTGGATCTGTCTGACCAACCGGCTGTACTCCGAATGACATCGAAACTGATACCTCTGGTAGCTGCTGCTGAAGTAGCTGCGTGCTTTGTGCTATACGCAGAAAATCTTGAGATGTCCACCCCCGATTTATCAAGACATGCTTCTATCCATCGAGCCAAAGTTTGGGGTGAAACTGCACCGTAGGGTTTCTTGACAGCAATGAAAAAAATTGAAATATCGCCCCTAATACTTTCAGTCCGGGACAGGTAAGAGAGGACGGTACTTGCTACACAAACTTGTGGCCTTTCACTTAAAAAAGGGAGAATCAAAAGGGGTTGGTCCTTGCCAATTCTTGAAGTCTTGATCCAGTCCGGTATTTTAATCTCTAGATTTTGAGCCCTTCGTTGGATATTTTCCAACTTGATTAGAGAGAATGTCTGTAGCCTATGAGCTGTGGCTAACGCTAGAAGAGTCACTGTCTTCTCGCTGAGAAGAGTCATGTTTAGTTCATCATTTTTTGGCAGGGATTCTAGGTACGACAAGACGCACTCCGGGTCCCAGGTGTGAGAGTATCTTGGTTTAGGTGGACGCAGCTTGGCCACACCTTTGAAAAAACGTAGGACTGCTGGGTCCTTGCCTAAATCCATATCGGCGATTAAGGAGAGTGCAGAACGGGTAGAATTGAGGGAGCCATATATACTGGACCTGATACAGCAAAATACTCGATGTCTCTGCTTTGGCAAAAATCCCACCATTTGTGGAGTCCGGAGTTGTACTGTTTGTGGGTTGATTCCGTGATTGACTGAGTCATGATGTCTGCTGTTGCTGGAGAACAACCTTTCCTGATGTAGGCTTGCCGGATAATACTCCTGCCACCAGGGTAAGCTGGCAAGCTAGAGGATGGATTAGCGATCTGCAAGGAGAGAGTAAAAGATCACTCGAGGGTTTAAATTTTATTGGTTTTCCCTCCAGAGCAGATAGAAATAAGGGGTACCAGGGCTGTCTAGGCCAGAGGGGAACGACCACTATACCCGTCGCTTCATCGCTCAAAATTTTCCGGATTGTAGGTAAAATTAAGGCGAAGGGAGGAAATGCATAAAAGAAAAAATTTCCCCATTCGATGGTAAGAGCGTCGATTGAGAAAGCGAAGGGATCCCTGTGCCATGAACAGTAGCGATCGCATTTTGCATTGATGCGTGAAGCAAAAAGATCAACCTCTGGTCTGCCAAAACGTCGTACTAGTTGTTTAAAAACATCATCTGCTAGCTGCCATTCCGTATCAATATTAATGACCCTGGATTCGCGATCTGCCTCAACATTCTCCTTCGAAGGAATGTAGGAGGCAAAAATCCAAATATCTCTAGCCTCACACCACTGCCACACCAAACGAGCCAAATTAT
>NW_021680535.1:33153-76660 GCF_001412515.2 Diachasma alloeum
AATAATAATAATAATAATAATAATAAAAATTGGTTGATATTCTCTAAACATCTACTTGTATTTTAAAATCTCTCGACGAGGCTCGAATATAATTGTACGATCAAACGAACTTACCTGTAAGTGAAGTTCGATCGTGATTATATGAAGAGCCTCGTCGAGAGATTGAGTCCCTCCCATTATCATCACCCATACCCGTCTCCAATTTTTATATAATCCGCGTTACTTTAAACTAATGAAGTATGGGTGGGGCGCCGCTAGAGGTGCCACGACCGATTTTTTCCTTTACTCTTTGGAGATGTGTGGGTCCACGTAGCACTGGCGGGCTACTACTTGTATTTTAAAATCTCTCGACGAGGCTCGAATATAATTTGTATAGCACCGTAATGCCAAAAATTCTTCCAATGATTAGGCAAAATTTGGGGCAAAAAACCCCACTATTCTGTAGATATGTATATTCTGATATTAAAATACTGATGTAAATATGTTATTATTAAATATGATCCTTACGATATTCGATATGATTAATCTTGCTATTATTGATAGGAAAGAATCCCACATTATAAGAAAATACTCTGTAATTATTGAAACAGCGTCGAAATCAAATACGTTAAATATTAGTATATTATGCAACAAGTGCGTAATGGGTTCATTGGCTCGTGGGAAGTTGTAAAACGAGCCGAAGGCGAGTTTTACAATCCCACGAGTCAAAAAACACCATTACGCACGAGTTTCGTATACTATTTTATGTCATAGGGCCCAGAATCCGCGATTCTACCGAGCGAAGCGAGGTTAGAATTGCATGATTCTGGGCATGACATAAAAATATATATCCCACTTTGAATTTCTATCTTATTATACTCATCATTATCATGATATAGTTTAGTGATCATTATCTTTTATATTCGTGACATTTTATGACTTTTTCACGTTTTACCATATAATATAGGTCATGTTACCATAGTGCATGGTAATCTCTCCTATAAACTATGGTAAACTTTACCAAACGACTATGGGTTCCTTTACCATAATTAATAGTACACTCTACCCTGTAACATGGTAGAGGGTACTATTCAATATAGTAATTTCTCCTATGTTCATAGGCTTCATTCCCATCGAGAGACTTACCATGGCCCATAGTATGTAATACCATACCCCATAGGAATCATTACCATAGCATAGTAATGCTTCCTAAATTTTAGAAATACATACAAGTCGTAAATTTGACATGGGACTCTTTTCCATGGCTCTTCTCTCCGTGTAACGACGGGAGATAAAATAAAGGACCCTTACCCACGTGCTTACTATACTGTTAGAAATTGTTAGAAATTTCCCAGAAAATATCGTAGTAGTTCTCATGAGAATGCCATTGAATCCGATTTAGGAGAAAAATGGTTATGAAATTTCAAGTTTTAGGTAGAATTCAAGGAAATTCATGAGTTTTCAGTGACAGCGGGACGCAAATTTCACAACTTGATTGAATTTTTAATGGAACATAAATGTTTAGAAAAAGAATGACATGAATTTTCAATTTCTCCCCGAATTTCCCTACTTTTTCCAAATTTTCACGAAAAAATTGAACACGGAGAGAAATATTCAATAAAAATTACGTATCTTTTCCGTAATTCCGGAGCAAAATGTGGTTGTAGGAAATTTTACGGAACTGTCACGGAATTTTTCCGGAGCGTTCCGTAATTTTTATCGGAATCTCTTGTGAAAAATTACGATACCGTCACTTAAATTTTCTGAGTCGATTCCGTAATCGGTGAGTGAAGTGAGAGTTCCGTAATTTTTACTGAACATTTCTCTCCGTGAACTCGAAAATATTTTTTTTTATTGATTTTCAGATCATTCGAACTGAAAAACAATGGAATATTTGATTTTTCAATGACAAGATTGCCTGAAAATTCAGTGGAAATTAAACATGATAAAAATTTTCGGGATATGACACGGAAAATTCAGACAAAATTTTTTAATACTGTACACTCACCTTCGGCTCGGGTGGTAACTCCGCACGTGGGCACGAATTCTTTATTTTACCTCCCTATTATACTCATCTGATGAATGCGGTTATAATCCTTGCCTTCAGCTCGAATTACACCGAAAAAAAAATTACCTTTGACAAAGATCATTTATTTTCTTCATCATTTATTTTCTTCATTTCTCCAGGCTAGTCATTTCCATGTGGTCTAAGTCCATCTGCAAATATTAAAATTACGTTGAATTATGGGATGATATGTTACACATGACCTTGAATGAACTCCATCGACACTTATCAACATTTAGAATTTTTCCAAATTATTTTACGTGAGAAAATCTCAAATTTAAAAAAATTGAAAAATAATAAACGGTGTTCATTCAAGGTTATATGCAGTATAATTATGAGATGATCATGTAGCATAATCATCTCATAATTCAAGATAATTGCAAGATTTGGAGGTGGACATAGAACACCTGGGAATGAGTGGCCCGCACGGAAAAAATATAATATTATTTTTTACTATGTGAACTAGTCGAGGATCATACTCGCTACGCTCAAAATTTACTATTGAACATAATAAAAATTGCGAGTCGGTATCGTAGAAAGTGGTAAAATAAAAATAAAATTTAATTTAGCACGGGTAAAAATTCGGCTAAGATAAATCAAATTTTGTATGGCCCTCGATTACTATGTTCACATTGTAATTTTTAATTTTATATTCTCTCCGTGTGGAGAAATATGGTCTTAAAGAAATAAATTCTTCTCCAAAGGAAATGATTCCTTGGTAAAAGTAATTTTTTTTCTCAATGCACAAAATCACACTCGTCAGATAATACTGTTATTGTCTGATGGCAGAATGTACCATTTTGTCACTGCTGCTGTGTTCACCTCGTGCTAAAAAGTGCTTTTTCGTATATTTGTAAAGGCAACAAGGCACAGTTGGCCACTCGTTGAAGGTAACATCACTGTGTCAACACATCAAATATAGTTTGACACATGTGCGACGGGAATTTTTAGTTCGTGCGATCGCCAGCCTTCGGCTTCGCCTCGGGCCTCCACCTTCCCACTCCTGAAACACCCGTCGTACTTGTATGACACTTGTACACTGTTACAAAATTTGGCTGAATGTTCTGGAAAAATACTTTAAATTCGATTTAAGAGGAAAAAATCAATGGAATTGCGAATTTCCTTGAAAATTCAAGTAAAATCCCAAATTTTTCACAGCGAGTAGACAAAAATTCCACAATTTGCATGAATTTTCAAGTGAAAATTCTACAAAATTTCTTTGAATTTTCATAGAATTCTTAAAGAATTATTCTAGAATTTAAAATTCTTGGACTTGCAGGATTTTTTTGAGGAACTTTTCGGATTTTTCATAATTTTTTCCAGAATAATTAAACTGAAATTTACTATTTGCACCGATTTTTTCCATGAAATTATGAATTTTCAATGGCAAAATTCCTTGAAATTTCAGTGAAACTGTTCCTTGTTACAAATTTCCAAGACTTACCAGAAATTTCAGTGAATTTTTTTTAACAGTGTATACTATTTCTTGCAAAAAAATCAACTCATGTTGTAAAATGAGTAAAGTTTCATCGAAATTTAATAGAAATTCATTTATTTATTCTGTCTGTCAGACTGATAATATCAAAACAATTATGGGTTCAAATTACTACATCAAATGTGATTGAGTACAGTAGTATTTAGATTTCGTTTATTTACAGACTCATAGCGGCCGCATAATACATGAAAACATGAAACCGCAAAATTTATGATTTGATGAATGATTGAAAGTCATGGGATATTAGAAATGAGTTGATAATGCTGATTAAATGCATTATTAATAAAAATATTTGGGAAACATTGGCTGGAATGGACTCTTTTGACATCTTGTTTCAATATTTATAACCAAGGCACAAATGTATCGATTGAGCTCAGTCTAAGCTTATTACAAAGGGGCTGACTGTACTTTAATTAAAAAAAAAATCTACTTCATCAACACTTCAATAAGACATCAACATTTTGGAAAAGGTTCCAAGTGTCCGTTTAATCCCACCGTCTCCTACTAATTTTTCCTAAATAATCACAAAATTGTTCGCATTGCACTGTCACTTAATTTAGTGAATTTTTTTCCACCGAATGAAAACATTTTCTGTAACACTCGGAGAAAAATAAATATTTTCTTTTCGAATTTAACTATTCACGGACATTTAATACTTGATCACACAATATTTTCGACACATCTCCCTTTTGTCACATTCTAAACATAAACCGATAATCTCACAAACAGTGCATAAACTACCTTTATGTCCGAGGTTCGCATATGAATATAGATATGGCGAGATGAAATTCCAATTTTCGACGAGAGAAAACAAAATAGAACACCGAGTCGATTTTCCGTTTCATTCTAATAAATGATTTAACTTGAAGAAGAACACTTTCCATGGTTCTCCATAACAACATCACAACCCATATTCAAATGCACTGGTGGCAACACTTCATCGTTGGATATGAGGCTCAGTTGGACCGGCGCTGTCAACGTTACAACTTGATTCTCCGACTTTATAGTGTGAATCGCGAGAATGTGAATATCAACTCGTTGCTGTGCGCGTATCTTCTTTACTGTTAATCCAAAAAATACCATAGTTACACAGTTGAAAAGCTCATAGGCGATTTATATAATGTAACTAACGACACTTTCCCGATTTGTCGTCCCGCTTTCAGTATACCGAATGTAAATCATTTAGAGGTAGTGGAGGGGGAAGTTCTGTCGTGTATAGATACGCGGTGCGCTCGGCCTGATGTTTTGCTCATTCGGTCAAAACTTTTCTTGGCCGATACGCTGCCGCGTACTCGATTCATTGGAACTTCCTCAGCAAATTATTATTATTATCTAAGTAGATATCGATTGTGTCCGTTCCCACTTAAGGATAATCGGGCGAGCAGGAAATGTAGGAGGTGAGGCGGAGGGGTTTCTATTGGTTTTCCTGCAGAAAACCAATCGCTGAACAAAAAAATTTTTCCCATTCGAATTCAAAATTCAGGCAATATTAGGGAGTATCTCCGGTTAAAAATTATTTTTGGAGCTAATCAAATTTATTTGTATCTGTTCCACGCATTTAATGGTTTTCAGAATGTTTTTTTTTTTTAATAAATGAAAAAATATTAATCCATGCGAAAAAGTGGCAACCTCGTCGGTAGTTTTTTTTTTTTCACCAGGAGCTGGTACCACTGGCTCGAGGGAGCTCCAATCACAACGCTTCATCGCTCTCTCTCAAGAGACGTTTAAATTGACCGCGCTACCCCCACCCGATCGGTACTTGAGACGTTGCTGCTCGTTTGAGCTGCGTGCGCAGAAATTTCATTTTTCAGTGCTTTTTTCGCTATTATTAATAAACAATGCTCCTAGGTGACAATCTTTTTCACTCAAAAAATCATTGGGACCTATTCTACCCCATTACCAATTATTGATCACATGTTCTAAATGTGTCCAAAGTTTCATGACTTTGGCTGCATTTTTTCCTTGGGTTTTGCATTTTTTTTGTGGTTTCCATAAGATCATGGGTTAAATGACCACTTTTTCAAAACTTCATAATAAATTAACCATGCTCCCAAGCAGTCTGAAACTTTGCACACGCCTTTTCCATTATTCAAAGAATACGTAAAAAAAGAAAAAGGCTGCTTTTTTTCTAACCCTCCGGGCTCGCCCGATTATCCTTAAGTTCATCAGGAGTATTGCATTTCTTTATCACATTCAGTGAATATGAATCCGACACATTAATTTACGCTGTCTGAAGTGTATTTTACGCTTGTAGTTGAAGCGTAAATTACTCTCAACATTTCTGTAAATTACGGTTACATAAATGTAATTGACGGTTTTGTATTCGTAAATTACGATGATTTTTTCCACATTTTACGTGTACTTAGCCGTAATTAACGACGAAGAAAAAAAAAGTTATTTCAAGCGTAAAGTACCTTGTTTTTTTGTCAATTACACATGAATAAATCGTAAAATACGTTATTCTATTACGAACATAATCTACGGTTTCTCAAGCGTGAAATACGCTTAGTAAAACGTAAAAGACGCTTCGTTTAGGCGTAATTTACGTTTTCATTTTGACCGCAAAATTCGTCTTTTTAAAGCCTACGCTGTTAAAAAAAAAATGAAATTTCATGGACCGTTCACTAGTCATTTCCAGGACAGTCCCACTGCGATTTAAGGGGAAGAACCAGTTGTCACATACATACCTACAGATATGACCCTAAAAACATAATTTATTCACGTTTCATAACATTCTAAACCATGTGACGGAATTTTCGACAATTCCGCCACCTGTATACAACTTCGTCGTAGAATTAAGTAAATCGTAAGAGTGAGTAGGTAAGTGTGAACTTATTTTGATCTTTTCGGAGAGAGAGTCGCGATTTCCTTAACCCCAAAGTTAGCACCTCTACCGAAGGGCGATGCAATACCCCTTTTAGCTCCAGCTCGTAGAAACCGGTCTCCAAGAACATCAGGAAGGGCCTCGCGGGGAAAACACCGTTCGATTTCTAAAAATAATCAAATTCACGTGTCGATAAACATTAAAAACGAGTAAAAAGTAAAATCTCCGGTTCAAGTCATATTAAGGGTTTGTTCTCTTTTAGTTTCAGTTATCTTTCTGGTTTATTTCGGATTTCAGGGGATTGATTTTCGGTTTTATGGTCGAGGGAAAATTTACAGTAATTGTATTTTCCTAGTTATGTTTTTGTATTTTGAAATCTCGCGAATCTTGAGAGGGACGACGATCCACCGCGGTTCAGAGCCGATACACCGAGCTTCCCGGTGAGATCTCGCTGATCTCGTTGAGTGCGGCTGCTGATCACAGAGGTTGAGGTGAAATACTCACGCTCCCTGGCTAAGGCACTTCGTGGAGTCGCTGGAATCACCAGTGCAGCTGGAAGGCNTGTGAAATACTCACACTCCCTGGCTAAGGCAGTTCGTGGAGTCGCTGGAATCACCAGTGCAGCTAGAAGGCCATGTGGATGAACATAGCCCACTCGTCTGCATGGATCGCCATGGGCTATTCTCTCTTTAGATTTGTTCACGGTGACTCCAGGATGACTCCCGGGAGAGTGACAGCAGCGAAAAGTGCACTCACTCAGGGGTGAAGTGCATTCGCGAAGAGAAAAGGCGAACAACTGCCTTAATTCCCCCTTTCCGAACCTCCAGATAACTATCGTTCAGCCACTATGGATAAAAACCCCTTGGGTTAATTCATAAAAGATATAATTAACGGCGGAATGCCTAAAATAAGCCTAAAACCCATTAGAATCAAAATCCCCGCATGCTCGGTTACATGAGCCCGCCCCAGCGGCAGCTAGACGGCGTGCCAGTCGCGCCACCCAGCTGAGAACCTCCGCCGGTTAGACGCAGTTTACGAGAGAGTTGGACCCGAGCAACCACTGCGATAACATCCCCGAGAATATTGACAGCGATCGAGGGAGTTGGTAGAGACCATCGCCGAGGGCCCACACGAGGAACATGGTAAGTACATTTTCATTCACCATGTGCACTCTCTCCCGAGGAGGGAAGTGCATTTATTCCCAGTGTGCCCAGTGATGACCTCCGGGAAAAGTGCACCGACGTTCACAGGAGTGACGCCGAGATGCATTCCCAACCTCCAAAACTCCTCTGAGCGGGTGGATAAATGCACCACTGAGTGCATAAAACCCTCGTTCAGCTCTCCAGACCTCTCCCGAGTGATAAAACCCCAGTGAAACCCAAGAGATAGTGAAAATGGACAGTGAGACCCAATAAAAGGCCGCACATGGCCCATGCCCTGCCATGGCGCCATTGTGCCCTCTCCACTCACCAGGAGGTCTTGTGAACAATTAATGCACCTTCTGAGTGCATAATTAGTTCACTAGGACTCTCGAGAACGCATGGGGAATGTCCAGTGCCAATTTTTAGTGGGAAAAAGTGGATAAAACAGGCCCACAAGTGCACACATGCGCCTCACGTGCCGTGGGTGACGCTGTCGTGCACATGGCGGTTTTTCCTCTTTCCAGAGCGAATTGAAGCCTCAAATGAGTGCTCTTCTAGCTCAGTAAAGTTCCCCCAAGGTTTCAATGGATTAATTTAAAATTTCTTGGAAGACGAGACCCCGAAAATCATGACATTGAAGCGCGCGAGCCCCAGGAATTTCCCTGTGACGCTACGACGCTCTTGATGGAGGACGGACTCGAATATGGGGCAAAATGGTACTCTTAAGTGACATTTGCATACTGGAGTCCCTCGCCCATTAATCGTCATTTATTATTCTGAGGAGATTCGCCGAGATCATCGCATCGGAATTGATATAGCCTTCGGATCCTCCAGCACTCCAGTTTCTGGACGACGCGGAGAGATCGTTGGCCTGGACTCTTCGGACCTCCCATTCCCTTCGCGATAACCTCTCTCTCAAGGTCAATTCACGTACTCTCACTCTCGGGAATTTAATTGAATTTAATTTTGTTGAATTTAATTGAAATTAATTTATTTTATTTATGAAGAATAGAAATTCTATTGGAGTTGAAGTATTATTGAGAAATTGAATAAATCACGGAGTAAATTTAAAAGTAATTCTCTCATCCCCTATTTAATTAACTTTCTGATTCTTCCTTTTGATTTTTCTGTATCTTTTGGTAAATTCGCGACATCTTTCCTAAGACCGAGCGACCGATCCTACCCCGCTCTCCGAATACCTCCGAGCTAGTCGAGCTAATTCCGCAACTTCTCCCTTGATCTCCCCAATTATGGCTAAGTTTTCGTATGGTTCTCTTTAATGCGGTTCGTTAACACCGCTGGAACAAAAGTCAGCTGGCGCCAGACAACATTTTTCTCGTTTTCCCGTTTATTTCGTTTATTCGGTTTTCGAGGATTTTCGTGGGGACATCGAGGAGCAGAGGCCGAAGGTGACAACACTCCGGCTGCTTTGAGTTTCGCATCGAGTTATGGATAAGTCTACGGTTTATATTTTAAGTTTTGAGGTTCACGTGGGTTAGTGCCGTCACAACCATTTACAATCAAAATTTGAAAATCGGTCAAATACAAGGTTTCCATTCGGAAGCATAATCATGAAATTTCAAATTTCACTGAAAATTCAAAGAAATTCCAAAATTTTGAGAGGCATGGAAGCGAGAATTCCCCAAATTATTTGAATTTTCAATGAAACTGTGAATATTTAGTGGCAAATTATGTTGAATTTCTAATAACTAAAAATTGACGAATATATTTATCGGGATTTTCCGATTTTCTATCCATTTTTAGGGAATAATTGAACCACAATTTACAATTCTCGTTGATTTATCCGGAAATTCAAAATTTTTCAAGGACAAAATTCCTTGAAATTTCTGTGGTACACAACAAGAACGAACGTCTGAATTTCACGCATCTTTTGAAGACATTTTTTAGATACTAAAAAACGTCTGAATAAAATGAAAATTTGTTTGAATTTCAAACATGAATTAAGATGTTTGGGCCCCAGTTCATCGGAAATTCAGACATGTTTTCATTCTATTCAGACGTTTTTTAGTGTCTGAAAAATGTCTACAAAAGGTTTATGAAATTCAGTTATTCGTTTTTGCTGTGTACTTAAAGAGAGACTAATGTGAGTTTTAGGAGTCGTGGGTTATTGGAGTGAGACTTTTCATGCATCAAAGATCAATTATATATATCGAAAAGCAAAGAATTAGTGCAAAAAATATAATTGTTTATTGTCCGTTTGCCCCGCAGAGGCTAAAAATGTTAAAAACAGACCAGGGCCTCCAATTTTTGAGCTACAGGTTTTATTGCCATTTTTTAAAAAATATGTACAAAAACAATTACGAATTAGTTTTTTGAAATTCGACTTCCGGACAGCTTATTTCGTTTTGTTTAATATAGAAATTCGCGTCATTCGCGTAAAATAGGCGGCAAAATTATCGTTAAAATATTAAAAATATATTCCCGATTCTTTCGGGAACACTTTTCGGGCTATTCAATATGAATGATGCAATTTTGTATTTTAAAAAATACGAAATTAGTTATGTAGCAGTTGAATTTCAAAAAACTAATTCGTAATTGTTATTGTACACATTCAAAAAAAA
The DNA here is from genome assembly GCF_001412515.2 of Diachasma alloeum. Lineage (NCBI taxonomy): Eukaryota > Metazoa > Arthropoda > Insecta > Hymenoptera > Braconidae > Diachasma > Diachasma alloeum. The sequence goes on from NW_021680535.1 coordinate 43,241, forward strand.
AAATGAAAAAATCCCTCTCTAGCTCAAAAATTGGAGGTCCTGGACTGTTTTTAACCTTTTAAGCGTCTGCGCGGGAAAATGAACAATCAATAATTAATTTTTTTGCACTAAGTATTCATTTTTAGACACATGTGATTGATCTTCAATATATGAGAAATCGCATTTCAATAGTCCGCGACTTTTAAAACTCATAGTAGTCTTCACTTAAATATGATCGATTTTGCCGACAAGTGCAGCGAAAATATCAGCTAAAATTTTTTATCATTGTCAGTTCCGATTTCTGCGATGGAAAAAAAAGCCATCAGCTGTCATATTGGTGTTAAAAGGAACTTCCGCAGTAAGTATACTTGGTGAAAATTTCGAAATGGTATAATGATGCAATATTTGGATCATATGTTGTTGAGCACATTCAAAAACTATTCCCAAAATTTCAAGTACCTTGTCCACTCCATTTTCGAAATATACATCGTCAAAAATGGAAAAAACACAAAAATTGAATGTTTGGCGAGGCATATCTCAAAAATGGGGTGGACCAGGGACTTGAAATTTTGGGAATATATTTTTAATGTGGTCAACAACATATGATCCAAATATTGCGTCTTTATACCGTTTCGAAATTTTCACCAAGTATACTTACTGCGGAAGTACCTTAAGTGTAAATGACGATTAGTAAACCGTACATCTTTGTGACGTCATAGGAAATGCTTGGATAGGATTTGGATGAGGTAGGAGGGGAACTGGGATTATTCTCGATATGAATAACCAGAAAATTTTTACCGAAAAAAATGGAGAGTCCAAACCGGAGTTTGAATCCGGGACCTTCCGATTACGCATCGGGTCCAAACTGTAAATTATATATAGCAAACCGTAATTTACGTTTAGGTTTTTCTGTGTGTATATCCTTCGAATTCAAATACTATAAATAGTGCCCGTGACATTGACATTTGAAACGGAGAACCCTTTCAATAAGTGAGTGTTAAGCAAGACGCGAAATTTGTTTGGAATATCTGCATTGAATTGATACTTCGCTGAAACTGAAAAACTCCGCAATTGAGCAGTGACCTCCGTGATAGCTTCCCCTTCAGTACGTCAACTTTAAAAAAAGTCAATCGATTCCCAGGGATCATTAAATATGGCGCGAACTCCAGGTTAATGCTTGAAACACAAATTTCAAACTTTAGTGAAGCGATGTGGGAATAGCAGACAAAGGGTCATGAAATTTTTATGTAATGTTTGAGATCCAGTCTCAAGAAAAGTAATTATCTCCCATTGTTGGAGCTGAGGGGCTCTCCGAAGTTCCAACGGCATCTAACAATTTAACGTGAATCGAATCACAATTTTTTAATTAATATACCCAAAGAACGTGAAATACCTGAAGAGAAATTCTTTAGACAAATTCTAGTGTTAGCGCGCAGCTGTCGAAATATTAGATACGCGGAGTATTTGTTGAAAGCAAATGATGTTTTTTTCAAGGATAGTCACCTTTTTAGCCAAAGTAGAAAGAGAATAAAAGAGTAGTAGGATTTGCTCTACATTTGTTAATACTGGGGAAATTCGTACTCAACAATCTTACAACTCTCATCTCTTTTCCTTTCAACTTTTCTGATAGTTACAAAGGGAAAAATATTTTCCTATTTTTTTACGTCTCCAATGACATGAAAATATTCAGAGTAAGGAAAAATCAATAGACATGAGAAATACAGAAATCAATATTTTAATTTAGTGATGAAGGCGGATGGATCACTGTTTGAAAATCCGATCTAGTTGGGGCGTCACTAATGAGGATAGAATCAGCATTAGTCACATTAGATCCAGACACTCTCTCAAGATCTTGACCGGAACCTGACCCAAAAGTCAAATCAGGATATTCCGATCAGTATCGAATCTGTATCTGTTATAAGATGAGGGAAATTAAGCTGAATTTCCCGAGGGGCTACTCAATCCATACTTGAGTAGAGACACCATGATTTCGAAATGTAGTTGATTTCAGGTGATTTCAGTGATTTCAGAAAAAATGATTTCGGTGATTTCGAACCTCACGAGAGGTGATTTCATGATTTCGAATGATTTCATTAATTCGAACTCCGTGATTTCAGAAAAATAAAGTTAATAAATAATAGAGGTAGGGTAAAACGGATGGTATCAAATGATGAAAATGAAAACTGGCATTAATAACTGACAAACAATAACGAATTCGTTTGATTCCTTTCCGCCAATCTTGAGCTAATGATGATAAAAAGTGGTCCATTTTACCATTTTATTATGGCCGTGAGTATGGAATTTTATTATCATTGTTGGCAGACGTGTCAATTTCAAAATCACGAATTACTTGCACGGTTCGCACTACGCCAGTGCACCACTGATTTTGGTAATTTCATTGATTTTAGACGATTTCACGTGATTTCGGAGATAATTTCGGACAGCTGAAATCACTCGATTTCTGTGGTTTCGGCGATTTCACATGATTTCGGAATGATTTCATGCGAGAGTGGTGCCGTGATTTCGAGAATGATTAGCCCGTCAGAATTTCCACTTAGGTGGCTTCATCTAAAGTAACTTGAGTCCGGAACTTGACGGATTTTGTTCAATAATTTCATTGTAGTATCGTTTTCGTATCACTTTAAAAAAAGTTCTACGTAATTGTAGAGATTCAAAGTTTCTCATGAGAATATGTGACTGAGTATACTAATCTAGAGGAAGGAAACCGAAAAAAATAGATTGGTAAAGTCTCTACTCAATCCGACCGACCTTAACTCTGTTCTAATTAATTTGAACACTATATTTATCTCCACCCGATCGACGCATACCATTGGACCTCGAGTAATTCGGAACATTATTTCAACCGTCCACCACTAACTGAAATAGACCGTTTCATGCCGAGACAAGGGTTCCCGATGTAAATAATTCAAGGTTGATGAAGAATAACTCATAACCGTCTTGTTACAAATCCTGTGAAATTTCACTCATACTCCCTCACTAATTGCAAATGGGGTCACTTGAAATTGGCATCAAGATATGATATCTATAATATTTTTTATTCATGTTGACTAGTGAAGTTTTTTCAATTTTGAGAGGCATGCACATTTTACTGAAGACCAAAAATGTGAGATAAAAAAAATGACAATTGAAGTCATAATATCGGCCAGATTTTCAACTGTTATTTTAGAACCCTCTACCTGTATCCAATTTGACGGTTATCATTTTTCTAATCACAAATTTTCCAGATGATTGAAAATCATGCGTTTCTCACGTTCATTCCTCACAAAAACAATGAGTGTAAGTATACTCATGCTCAGAATCTTTTAAACCTTTCTGAAGGTCTGTTTCATCGCGGAATTATACATCATTTAAGGGTAATTTAACATAATAAAAATCCAAAAATTCAGTAAGAATTTACCCTTAGAATTCTTTCCATTGACAAAACTTTCCCACTGAGAGAAAATTAAAAATGTTAATCCTTCATTTGTTCAGAAATATTTCAATGTCATAGTCATAGAGCAAGAGTTTCGAAGAGTGTTTCATTACAAAGATTATTTCCTCTCTGTTTGAACGGAAATTTTATTATGGCAAAACTGTTAATTCTCGAAATACTTTTCAATTCAAAACCTTTTCATTATTGTCCTCTCATTTTTCGAATCCAGAAAAATTATTTTATTATTTCGCATCATTATTACTGTTCACAATTCATTCTTTATTTTTTTAATTATTTGAAATTTTAAGACTAAGTGTAAATAACTTGTGAAAATATATTTTAAATTTGAAGTGAAGTGACTTGGTATTAATTTTTCATTGACTTTTTATATTTCGACTTTTCAACAGTTTGTGTAAAGAAAATTGTTCTTTACTAAACTAAACAAGGTCTTTTGATGGATTTATCATGTTTTTTTGTGTACATTATCCCTAAGAGAAGATCCTTTACCGCTACCTGTCCTTTATAACCTTTTTTTTATGTAAATCAACCCTCATACTTAGTTACCTCATCTCCTAGATGAAAAAGGGTGGACAACCCCCGAAAGGAAGGATAAAATAGACTGAGCAAGCGTTCACTTATACTTGTCATTTGTCACGTGTTGGATATTCTTATTCTATTTTTAGACAACTCTCACATTGTCATTAACACATTTTCATCACTTGGTTGGGAAAGCAGCGTGATGAAAGATATCGTTCGTCACTCAACTACAAAACACTTTTCTGTCTCATATCGCTGTCGTAAGCTTATATTTGTTGGAACATTTTCTTTCGGCCGAGTAACGAAGATTGTGTCCCTGTTTTGTAATAATGTGCAAAAATGCCGTAATATGTAAAACTGAAAGGTTCACATCTTATCCTAATAGACGTGATCAATTGGTAAACCTTGCGGAGTGTATTATCTTTGATTTTCGCAGTAAAAATAGATAGTTCGCGACAATTACGCTCATCTTCGTAGTCGTTAAACAAAATATATCATACACTGAGTGTCATCGGTTGGAGTCCACTTCAAAATTTTACATTATTAATAACCCAAGTGGAAATTGCTTCACGTCTACCTGAAGTACAAACAGAACTTGATCCAGTTTTTGTAAGGTTCGCCTGACGAGGTGATGTCTGATGACAACCTGACCAAGTTTTGATCCAGTGGATCGGATCCTCGGAATTGCAGGCAACTTTAGATCAAGTTCTGGTCAAGTAGGCATCATCAGGTAACGCCTGATGAGAACCTAACCAAGTTTTGATCCAGTAGATCAGATCCTAAAATCTGAAGGCGGGCTCCGATCAAGTTCTGATCAGGTATAGACATGATCTCAATTTGAGGTGTATTTGAGGTGCTGCCTATAAATAAACGAATATTGAATTTGTGACTAGTGCGCCAGTGCCTCCAATTCTATTAATTACTCACTTACAAAAAAAAGTGATTGACAATTCTACACAAAATTGCTTATACCCGAATTACTGAGGGTTGCTGGACCTTGGTGACCTTGGCGCGTCCTACGTGTGCGTTGAAATAGAAGAATTGAATCAAATCAGTAGCGAATTGGTAAAACGGTTCAAGTTGACTTATCTCCCAGTTAAGTTTTTGAGGAATATTTTCCAATCTAAGGGAGATGGTGAAATTTTTGTAATTACATTTGTTGTAGCTCTCAATCGACTCTACAAAAAACGTTATAACCAAAATTTTGCTATCTCACTTAGATTCCGAGATATTCATTGAAAACTGGTCAATAATCAAAATTGGCTTGTACCGTTTTATCAATTCGCTACTGAAATGAGTAAATCAAAATTTTTTTAAGGCCTTTTAAGTTCCCTTTTCGAGTCTCATTTCGGCACTCTATCCAATCCTATGCATACGGCTGTGGATTCCACACTATACTGCATTGGCACTCCTATAGAACAGAGTAGCGTGGGAAACCTCAGGAAACCCATGCCGGCACAGGCGGTTACTCTATTAGCAACCTCCCACTCGCAGAAGCCTTGAAAAATTCAGTTCCACGGGGAATTGAACTCACAACCTTTCGCACACTAGAATTGCGTCTAGCCCACTCGGCCACCGACGTCGATAGCAAATCAAAATTTACTCTCATACATGAAAGTCAAATGAAATATTCAGATAAATTCAGGCACAGTAGTTCAAAGTAGTTTTCTGCTGATGCGTCTACAGCTTATTGACCTCGCTCCCAGTATACTCAACTCCGTTCAAATGATTCTAACAACGCTTTTTCTATAATGAAGTGTTTAAATATTTGGGGTCAATAAATATTTGGTGGGAAAAATCGCTAGGAATTTGGCTCTATTTCGTTTATATAATAAACAAATTATTCAATATACGGAATAATTCCATACTCCATAAGGGATTAAACTCTCAAGCAAGGAACTTGTAAGTCTTGAGAGAATAATCAAAAGTTTTAATTGAGTTAATCCGACCTTCGTCCAATTATAACTAATGTCCGGTATGCATATCCTACCGGAAACATCAAACGTATCAAACATATCCTAGCTTAAAACATTACATCAAAGAAGGGAATGTATACATATACCGTTCCACATCTTTGTGACGTCGTAGGAAATGATTGGATGGGATTTGAATGAGGTAGGAGGAGAACCGGGATTATTCTCAATATGAATAACCAACATATTTTACTGGAAAAAAATGGATAGTCCAGACCGGGGTGCCTTAAAAAACCTTTCGGAACCCATAAAATCCGGTGTACTCACGAGGTTTAAAATGTGAAGAATGAGAGTCACGCGTTAATTCCGATTATCGAATTCATTGGTCAAAAATGAGCTATCATTGCCTTTTGGAAGTCTTGCGATGTTTCGAGCAAGAATATTATAACTTTTCTTCAATTAGTTGAAGAAATATTTCTCGAAGTTGCTGACATTTTCCATCAGTGTATGCAGTTACCATAAGACAAAAAAAGGTTCCCGAATTAAGTCCACTATATTCAGTTACTGTGGAAATTCACCTCAATGCCCTAGGGCATTCACGCTTAATTAAAAGACCCAGTACAACGCTCTTAATTAAGGTTCGTCCGGATTTATCGGGATTAAATGGTCATTCATTCATCTCATCGTTTCGTTGCTCCATGCAGGCCAGTCTGTAATCGCAAAATAGGAAATTTCTAACAAACCCATTCTATCTTCTACATTGTTTGTGGAATATTGAAGCATTGTAAAAAAACAAATTTTAGGATTATGTCTATTCGTGTCACAATCTTTTCTTCGATTGGAGGCCGGAAACGTTTGGAAGATTAAAGCAACTTCGAAGATTCTTGAGACAGGAACGAATAATTTGCATGATAAATCATAGTTGAACATAGATAAATCATAGTTCATAGTTCAATAAAAGAGAAATACTGATCCAGATAGGATAAAGTAAATTCTGGGAGAAATAAATATAGGAGAGTAATTGAATGCCATCTAAATATTTGCATGCTATATCAGTGTTGAGGCATCGAATGCACGACACCTCGCCCTCTTTCTACCGGATCGGTAGCACACTGATCGATAAGGTTGAGCGATTTAGTATCTATTGACAAGGATTCTTAACTGTTACCACGATTGAATAATTATTGGAAAAACTTTATTGCAACAACGCGGGAACTCGAGCTCCAATGTCGAACCTGACGAAAGATCGTCTTAAAGATTTTTCCGCACCAATTATCGATATTCTACCGCCGTCGACCTTCTGGAGCCACGTCTTGACTTTTTTACAACAAAGCGGTAACTGGAGGTCCAATGTCACAGCTGACAAAAGATCGTGGTAATCTTTTTTTCGCATCAATTATCGATGTTCTACCGTGGTCTGCCTTCTCTAGACATGTCATAACTTTATTACAACAAAGCGGGAACTCGAGGGACTCCAATGAATTAACTATGACCACGCTTTGTTAACTATTAACGAATCGTGGTAATAGCTAAGAAGCTTCGTTAACAACAACCAAATTATTAATTATCACCCAAAAAAGTACTGATTCTAGTCGACGTTGGCTTGATTCTAGTTGATTTTTGACTTGTGTCAAGTCAAGTGACTCGAACTACACCAATCGGGATTTCATGTTTAATATGAATCGAAAAGTGGTTTATTTGAAAAAGAAATGTGTCAAGCTGACATCGGTTTGAATCAAACCGAAGAAACGGCTTGAATCCCACTGAAATTCTGCCTGTTCCAGGTAGTAGATAGCAACTTGATTCAATCCAGGTAAGAATTACATAGGCTGACGATGAGAACAAGCCTGTATGAGCCCAGGGTTGGTATGGCTCACTTATTCAGGCCTGGAATAGGCTTGGTTTAACCGTTCACTTGAGTTTCAAATGAGGATGATTAAAGGGGCCATTGGCGAGGCTCAATTCAGGCCTAGTCCAGGCTTTCAGTATTTAGGCTCAGTACGTCAAGGCTTATTCAGGGCTCAATAAGGCCTCGAAAATGAAAGTTACTTCCGATTAATTTCCTCAATTTTTATATCAATACTCATCAGCTAATGGTGGTGAAAACATTATCATCATCTACAAACATAGGTATAATTTTCCGCCAAGTTATCTAAGCTAACCCCAGGCCAGGCCTAGAGCAACTCTTTTTGTACGAGGGTAAATAATTATTATTATCCTTATCTATAATTAATTAATCAATCGATTCTGAACTCATAAATCCATCGGACCTATCATTTATTCAAGTTTAGGAAGTTTAATTAGGATATCAACAACATAACAAAATAGCACTAACACAAGTTGAATTTTTATACCCGAAAAAAATGTATCATCCTAAGAAGTCGCAGGTAGCCCAGTGGATAGCGCGCTTGTCTGCGGAACAGAATGACCCCGGATCGAACCCCAGCAGAGGAGCAAATTTTTAAATGTTTGATTTCATTGTATTTCAANATGGCTCACTTATTCAGGCCTGGAATAGGCTTGGTTTAACCGTTCACTTGAGTTTCAAATGAGGATGATTAAAGGGGCCATTGGCGAGGCTCAATTCAGGCCTAGTCCAGGCTTTCAGTATTTAGGCTCAGTACGTCAAGGCTTATTCAGGGCTCAATAAGGCCTCGAAAATGAAAGTTACTTCCGATTAATTTCCTCAATTTTTATATCAATACTCATCAGCTAATGGTGGTGAAAACATTATCATCATCTACAAACATAGGTATAATTTTCCGCCAAGTTATCTAAGCTAACCCCAGGCCAGGCCTAGAGCAACTCTTTTTGTACGAGGGTAAATAATTATTATTATCCTTATCTATAATTAATTAATCAATCGATTCTGAACTCATAAATCCATCGGACCTATCATTTATTCAAGTTTAGGAAGTTTAATTAGGATATCAACAACATAACAAAATAGCACTAACACAAGTTGAATTTTTATACCCGAAAAAAATGTATCATCCTAAGAAGTCGCAGGTAGCCCAGTGGATAGCGCGCTTGTCTGCGGAACAGAATGACCCCGGATCGAACCCCAGCAGAGGAGCAAATTTTTAAATGTTTGATTTCATTGTATTTCAATTTCCAGGTGCGCGGTAATAATCCAGGACGAATAATTAATAGAAACTAATGATGATAATAATTTTTTCCCATCCATTGTTAATTAACCGACAATCACAATCACCAACAACGCTTAGCAACAGTGATGTACGGTCCGACCGCACTCTCTTTCATAGGTTACTCTAAATTCATAAAAAGGGTTATGAAGCAATAAGAAATTGTTTATAGAAATATCTGTAAACAATATTCCAGTTTATTTAGCCGAAGCTCGATTGAGCCTTTAAAATGTGGTAATTCAAGGCTTGAATCAAGCCTTGGCATCGAGCCTCGTTTAAGTCTTGCGGATTAAGCCTGAAACGAGGTTATCATTTTAGGGCTGAAGGAGTATTGATCCAAGGCTGAGCCCCAGCCCTGATTGAGCATTTTCGAGCCTTGGTCCAGGGCTGTTTCTATCGTCAATTCTTTCCTGGGAAGTTGATTTTTCGGTTTCATTCAAGTCGATTTGCGGTATGATTTTTCGGTTCGATTCAATTCGTTTTTTGCTTGATACAAGCCGATTTTTTAGCTTGATTCTAGTCAAATCAAAACTTGGTCCAAGTCAGAAAGATACACTGTTAGAAAAAAATCAAAATTTCAAATTTTACAGATTCCCTCATCTGAATATCAACCAATACAAATTCAGTATTTCACTTTTTGCGGAGCGGTGAGGATAAACTTATCATTTCCATTTAGTTGCATGGCCACCATGGATGAAGATTTTCTGTTAAAATAAATGAAGATCTGGTATGAATATGGCTTTAACCCGCAAAAACGGCCCCAATACTTCTGTCGGTCGAAATTCAAATGGGGGAGTAATCCCCCAGAATGCAGCTTGTACTCCAAAATCATAGAAAATTTTGGAACACTCAGGGCATGATGGCTGAAAAATCAATGAATTTCCAGATCTGTGAGAAAAAAAAAGACAATTCCTCACTTGACTTGAATTATCAAACGGAAAATGAGTATCCAATGTCAAATTTTCAATTTATTCAAAATTTCAGTCTATATTTACCTAAATTTTCTCAATTATAATCAATTTTTATGGAATAATTGAAATCAAATTTACGGTTTGCGCCAATTTTTTCAATGAATTTCATGCCAAAAAATCGACTTGAATCAAGCCGAAAAATCCACTTGAATCAAACTGAAAAATCGACTTGAATCGAGCCAAAAAATCGACTCGAATCAGACCGATATGCCGGTTTGCATCTGTCCGAGTTGGACTGGATTCAATCCGATTTTTTGGCTTAATTCAGGACGACTTTTTTTGAGTGTATATATTGTTAAACTGCAGTGAACATACATAAGATAAGTGAACATATCTATATTGAAATTTTACATATAACTGAGATTGATGGTGGCGGAGGATTGAGGCTATTTTCATGAGAATTACATACTGATAGTAGAGTTCTCGAATTGAGTGAAAGACAGTGTGGGAAAAGTAAGTGGTTGTGGAGAAAATCAGTGGCTGCCCTGCGGTATTACAGGCATCGTCTCCCCTTGTACCTACGGCTCATAGACGTCAATCGAATGCCAATTACCAACTACATTACCATTGTAATTGATTATCAGCCACATAGGAATTGTATCACTGACACATTGAACATTGGAATGCGTCGGATTTCGTAATAGTTTGCATGTACTACGTCGAAAAAATCCTCGGGGATTTGTTTCATCTTTTCATTGTCTCTGGTTCCTTTCAATTTTCTGGTGGGATGTACTTTTTTTCTCTCACGGGATTAAAAGCGTCAACAGTACGATATTACGGTAAATAAAACTCACTCAAACTCAAGCGTTAATTAATTTTTAAATTTTCATCTAACAAATTCAAAAGGAGTGAGAAAAATGCAATCTGTATTCAGCATTCTTTCTTTCATCACCAGTGACGGCAGACAGTGATTGATATTCACTGCAATAGTAATTCACATCGTTAGGCCGGCCCACAAAGTATTTTCGCGCCTTTGACTCAAATTATAACTCAAAGATTCATCAGAAATTTATTTTTGGTATTTTAGCATTAAAAGTAGAAAAGAGGATTTTTTGGGAAAGAATTTACGCAATCTCCAGGGGCGATTTCGATTTCCCTAGAGAATAGAGAATAAAAACTGGGGATTATAAAACGTTGAATGTGTGCTACGAGGATGGAGAGAAATCAAATTCTGTGTTCGATTCGCGAACAAAATGGTAGAGAATTTTTTGTCATTGAAATATGCAATATTTGTGAACAACTGCTGTTCGTTTACTGAATTCCCAAACGTCTAAAACTATGTAAAAACTTATTAGTAACAAATGCAATTTTTTTTTTCTTATCAAGGTTTTAGTCTTTAGCGAATTCATGGGTTTTGTCTTTGTCCGTTTTCCACTTCCTCAGCGTTGAGCAATTTATGTTCTCTCCATTATTTAATTGTTGCAAAACACTAGTTTTAGTTGTAAAATTCATTTCTTCACTTCATTACTTTTTCAACTTTAACATCGGCAATCTTGGTGTTATTTTTTTTATTCTGATTATCTAATTAACCCTATTCCAACAAAATTAGAACTTCTGTCCATGATAGTCTAGAGGGCACTGCTTTTCATGGTCGAAAATTCATGTTTAGAGTATTTTATTTTTGGATTTTCCGGAATTAAGAGATAATGCTTTATAGAAGCTAACTCTGGAGTGTTTACGCCGGCACCTATGGGCAGCACGGTGGGGGAAGCGGCTGACCGGCGAAAATGAATATGAAGGAATATGCGAAATGTAACGGGTGCGACAATAACTGGAGTCTATTATAGAAATTTATTCTGACGGCAAGGGGGCTTCACCCCCTGCTAGCTTCGCTCGCCAAACCCTTATGGGAATGAGATATATGCAGCACTTATATCTAGTATATTTTTGGCATACCACATTTTTGGCCGAAAATATATCTGATATATGCAGATATATGTTAAATATTTTACATTGAGATATATGTGCATATTTATATCTAGGATATATCTGGCATATGACATTTTTGGTCGAAATATAAGTGAAATATACTGATATATATGTCCGGATATATATTCTTTCCATGAGGGAACCCAGGGGAACTTCGCCCCCGTCGCTTCACTCGCTGCTCTCCTCTCGTTGAGTTCAAATGAAAATCGGAAATACTTCGTCTTAATCACATCGATAAATAGTGAGTCATAATAACTATATATACAGACACGCATTACCGCATTAAAATTCCATCTTGTTTCGACATGTTTTGGATATCTGATATCAATGGTAGTTGTTGTCTGGTTATTGATGCAATGAGAGCAAACAAACAGTTGAATTATATAAGAGTAACTGTAACTATGTAAGAGAGACTATATCAGAAATTGAATGAAATTAATCCGCAGCAAATTGATAAATGTTCGAAGTGTGTGAAACGAGTTTAAATAATATAAATCAATTAATCAGAAAACTAAGTGCACATGTTTATCAAAAAAAGAGATTCAGTTGACGAATAATAATGATAATCAAAGATACACCAGCGCCTTGATTTGAGTACTAATTCAAATTAAATTTATAAATGCCCAGCACAGTCGATAACTTGGATTTCTCTCAGTCATTTGGCGTTTTTCAATAGACTCGGTTCACATGAGAATAAAAAAAAGCAAAACATATTATGCTCCCAACAGTTCACAATCAATATTTTACAACCATCGTATTCATAAGAAAGGCTCCAACCAACGCCTGTCCTGTGAGATACAACCACTTAATATTTTTCATTAATTTATATCAAATCGAAATATCTTTGATGTATCAGTACCCTGCTTATTTTGACCCCTGCGATCCTCGTGACACTCATTTTGATGCTTATGACCCTTATTTTTACTCCTGTAACCATCATGACCCTTGAGACCCTAGGGATCCTTGGGACCCTCAGGACCTTCCCACCCTTATGAACCCCGAAAAATTTTTGTGTTGTCTGAATTTACAAAATTATTATATAGAGAGATTCATTCGACTCACAGGGTTTGGTGCAACCGGCCTTATTAGAATCGAATGAACGATCTATTTGTACTGTAAAGTGTTATTTTTTATTCCAACCGTTCAACGGTGAAAATTTGAAACATCCAGACGAGAAGTCACATTACCAGCGAAGCGAGAGTAAAAAAATTATTCTTTATTGAATTTCTGTTGAATATTTTATTTTTTGATTGTATCGAGCCAATACTCTACTGCTCATCGGATGACGTCGAGGGATTTGGAGCCCGGATGGAATTTACACAAGGTTGGACAGAATATTTGAGCCCCGGAGAGAGAGAAACCCTGAAGTCAAGTTGTATGCAGGGTTTCGAGTCACATCACATTCGAATGCATCGAATGATTCCCGCGTTGGAGGAAGTATGGTGAACGACCGAGCAGCGGTAACTGGTATAGAGACCCTAGTTGTAGCTAGTGGTGTCCCAGACGACTATCTTATGTCTTGGTGGAAAAACACTGAACTGAGGTTAGACGTCCAGTGAAACATCAATTCTTTATAATAAATCATTTGAAAATTTATTGTTGAATTTATGGCGAACACAGTATATTTGTGTCGGTGGGAAAAATGATACGAGTATGTTTTGGACTCGTGAGTTCTGAAATGGTTTGGTTGAACCAATCAGGGAATGGTCAGAAGGTGTCGTCATCGACGACCAATCAAATTGATGTTGTTGAAGGAGATGTCGTCATGATTGACCAATGGAATCGTTGCTGGTTGGAGAATTAGCGAACGCGTGGGTCAGTTGTACCACTGATCTTTATATAACTGGATGGCTTGTTCCTTAAAGCGCTTCTAAGCAAATTGAAGGCTCACCCAGCGCCCCTATTACCGGCGGTGGTTCGAAAATATACAATAATGTGCATGCGTGGGTATGATATACGAAGTTGGGGATGGTAATAATATGACAGTCAGGATCCAGAAATGCCCTTGACATTTTACCACCTTTATGCTCATGAAAAATGATGAATGGATGAAAAACACAACTCGTCCAAATGGTATCTATCAGGGGGTTTTATTGCTATTCTATTTATTTTTCTATTTTTTCATTTGTTATTTTATTCAATCCTTCAATCGCCAAGCGTGAATCTCGACTATACTTACTTATGAAACGATAGATTTTTCCCTTGTGTTTTATCTTTCTTACAGTAAACGCAACAAACCATTGTAACTCATATGAGATACAATGTTTCAACAACTTAATTTTATAGTATATTTCTAACCTAGGGAGGGAAAATAAAGGATCCTCAGCCGCCAGTGCAATTAAGTTCTCTGCCTTTGCTGTTGAACCAATGCTTCATTACTAACTAATAATTCAGAATCAATGTTTATTTGTTTACATGGAAACGATATTGATGACAGTCTAAGGTGGTTACGAATATATCAATTGCGTCATATCATTTAAAAGATTTATCTATTTTGCGAAAATCAAATTTTGCCATTTTCAAGGAAAATTCTTTCATTTATTTTTAGACACATTGGGGAACATGTGGAATCAACATTTCTGATAATAAAAAAAAATATTTGTAGTAGTTTTGACAAATTAAAGTAAACAAATGTTCTCTTATATATAGGCTCTGATGCTCCTACACTGTAAATACACATTCACCTCAGAGGGTTCTTTCAAACTCGCTGAAATATGGAATCAATACGTTATATTTGATGTTTCCGAAGCAACCTATGTTGTAGATATTTTTCATCATGCCAAAACCTCAGAACATCAGAAGCATAAAACGGCGAACAATAAATTTTTGAACAATGAACCCAGCGATTCGTGCCTGTTTCAAAGCACTCTGACAATGGCAAAAATTCATTCCACTTCACCCAACATATATAAAATTCTCGCAATATTCTCTGTCCAGAATGATACGAAAAAAAATGCACTCCGAGGGAAATTCTCTAGGTATGAAACATTTATAGTTTTCAAATGAATCATGGATGCCTTTCCAGAATAACGAGAAAAATCTGCAGTGGATCAGACAGAATTGGTGATGTCTTTGCGAATAAATGTGACGTATTGAGTTTTGGACTGTACTTGCTGTCGAAATTCAATCTCCGCGACAAAAAGTAACGATGAATATTATTATTTTTTTATGTATTCGGCATTCTCTATATGTGTAAGCATATGGACTTTCCTATCAGAGCTATAGAAAAGGGATTACTATTTTTCTTTGGAAACCTCTGATTCAATACATATAATTTATCGGTAAAGCATTATTTTGTCAGCAATCCAAGTCCTTCAGCGAAGAGAAAATATACAAAAAACCACCCCACATGTTTTCCGAGTAAATAAACTCCTTGAGGGACGCGGTGTGCGTCAGATACACATACGAATCGAATGTTATCATGTTTTCTTTCTATCCGCCTCAACACGGACTATCCTGTAATCCGTAGATCCGAGGAAAAAATTGAACCTGAACACTATCTGATGACAGAATAATGGGCTAAACAAAGATAATATGTTTGGAAAAATCCATTAGTAACCGAAAGTATTCTCGCCAATGTAATTTTTAGATAGAATAAATTTCAAATGATGATTTTTATAGTGGTCTTAAATAATAAATTCCAGTATGAGATTTGTGATTTTTGCATCAAACTGTAGAGAGTATCATGTTTGATAGTGCAAATATTTTCTCAGGGATTTCGATAAGATTCAAGGTTTCAATTGCTTCTTATTGCAAATACAAATAAATCTTTGCTACGGGGTGAGGTAGCATGAATAGATCAGTTATTCTACGGGGTATCGCTTTCTAGTTGATAAAATTACGTTTTAATTGCTGCAGTGAATATTGATCAAACTATCGCATATAATGTTCCTCCAATTATCGCACATAATGTCGCTAGAATGAGCGCAGCGGCGATCCACACTCTTTGAATCGGCTTTCTTTCAATTTCGATGAAAATTAAATATGATGTAGAAATGTTCCAAGCATGCCTTGAATTATTTTTCAAAAAATTTCTTTTGGAAGTTATACGAAATCAAAATTGTTACATTGGACCGGGCAAGTGATTTTTTTTAAATTATCACTCGATAAATATCAATTTTATTAAAGGAGTGCAAAAGAACTTATTCATTTAAAACAGATGTAAGGTTCGGTGACAAAAATTTAGACTCAAAAAAGTTGAATTTACAATGAATTAATCAATAAATAAATTAAGTTAACAACAAATCATCAGGACATGGTGCGAAAAATTCTTAAAAGTATACGTTATTGTTGGATTTCATGAAAAGAAATAATACTCAAACTTATACTACGTGAGACATTTCAGTGTTACCGCATAAAATTCTTTAGACTGAGTTTTCTAGAAACTATGTTTACGTGATGTGGTGACCATATGGCGGGTGACTCCGAATACTCTGAACAAAACATAGATCAAAGGACACAAAGAAAATGCGTTCCAAGTGGTTCAATGTACTGGTCTTTATTTTTCTAAAGTTAGTCTCCGATAACCAGAGTTAGAGTAAAGATCGAGTCGCGTCTTCTGCGTGCGACTGAATAGAGTCACAGTTATATTAAAGTCACAGAGTTATTATTTCAATTCTATCCATAATTTCAATAGTTATAGAGTAGGTATCGAAGAATTGCCGGTACAATTGGCATTCCCTAATCTTCAATAGCTCCCGAGATATTGAGTTTTTTATGAGGTGCGGCTAGCTAGAGCGGAGCTGTCAGCTACTGCGGTGACTGGACTTGGTACCATTTCCGATGCCTGGTGTAGGTTCCCAGTGTCCCAGTGTCTGGAATAAATATATTATAATCGATTGCCTACACTGTTAAACATTTTCGTCTGAATTTCCCGTGCCAAATTTCGGAAATTTTCATCGTGTTCAAGTTCCACTGAAATTTTAGTAAATCTTGTCATTGAATAATCAAATATTCCATTGAGTTTCTGTTCAAATGATCTAGAAATCAATAAAATACGTGATTTTTCAGTTCAGTTATCCAGTGGAAATTTTACAAATCAGGAAAATTTAGGGAAAAATGGAAAATTCATGTTATTTTGTTTCTAAATATTCATGTTCCACTGAAAATTCAATAAAGTTGTGAAATTTCCATCTCGCCCCCACTGAAAACTCATGAATTTCCATAAATTGTACTTAAAACTTGAAATTTCATAACAATTCTTTCCCTAAATTTGATTAAATGGTACTCTCATGAGATTTACTATAATATCTTCCATGAAATTTCAAAAAATTTCTAACAGTGTACGATTGAATTCAATTGTGAGTCAAATTCAAAATATAACACATTATCTAAAAAAATGAATAAGACAGATTTATTATCCACTTCTCTGGAAATATTTACAAATATACCATGTTACATGTGTGACGATGCAGGCCGTTAACCAATAATATTTCTGTTTGAAAAAATTAATTTAAATTTTTAATTGAGAATAAGACCTTCTAATATTTTGATTAGAATGGCTATCTAAACATATCTTGCACAACCATATCAAATAAGTTCAAAACCTCTAAGATATTAATTTAAAAATCATTAAAAGATGGAATTTATGATTAATCATTATGTAGAATATTCTAGAATTCATAATATGTATGTTAAAATTTTAATATCCCATCAGATTTGTTGTTTTTATTACTGAAATCTTGGTAAAAACTCTAATATCCAATCAAATTCTTTGTCTCAAGATTGAGGGAAAATTTTCCTCCCAAGAAATACCGCAACCAAGCAGCCCAAGCCATTCGACACATGCTTGGGCAGATTCGTCTCCTAGCTAGCGTCTGATGTAATCATGTTAGCTAGATTAGCACATTATTTTGTCTTGTGGCCCGAAAATATCTTTGATAATATCAACCTGGTGGCTGTCCAGTCTGAGGAAAGGTGGTTTCTTAACATTAAACAGGTGGGCAGATTTGAATTGCGGTTAAAATTGAAGAAAAATAGAGAATTATACTCGAGCCTCATCTTCGAGATTTGAATATTTGTAGTAGCCCGCTTGCGGCTGCATGGAACCACAATTTAGAACCCAAAGCGAAAAACCGACCGGTCCGAGGCGCCCCACCGCGAAGCTTAGCCATGACTTTCATGGTCTTTATGTGCGCAAGTGAAGCACATACTAGAGTCCTAAATTTCTCTTTTTTACTATTATATTTATTCTTTTCTACTGTTTTTTTCGACGATGGGGCATAAACACAAAAAGAGGAAGCACGAGGATTGTGAGGAGGACAAATCCCTTCGGAAAAAGGTCCACGAGCTAGATGAAAAAATTGAACGCTTATTTGAGGTTATCACCTCGGCGTCAGGAAGTAAGTTGTGTTTATTTTCACCCCCACAGGTATTTTCCTTTTTCATTCACGCTGGGATGATCTAGCTCGATCCACAGGACAGAGCCGTTCGATAATTCCAGCGATTCTTCCTTGGCGAGCTTATCCCATGGGGAATGACTCATTGCCAAATCTGACCTTGGGTATTCACTGTTTTCAGCGGTGACAAGGAAAACCAACCTGCAAATGCAGGCACTGGTGTCCCTGTCCTGGATAACAGTGACGTACTTCTCGAAGTATCACCAACTTAAACGCCCGACGTACCAACACCAGACGCATCAGTGCTAGACACTTAACTTCGGTCATCACCTCCAACTGTTCTCTCTCCCATTATGATATGGAAGAGACAGTGGAGGAGGACGAGCTTCACCCAGAAATTTTGAAGGTTCTGGGCGCAGACCCATCGAAACCAAAATACGCAGCCATCGAACTTCAGGATGAACTGAAAACTCGTTGGGCTTTCTGGCTCTCCTCTCCTCTAGACAAGGACGAAATGTCCAAGCTGATGGATCAATATCCACGGGGATCCGATAAGTGTTGTTTTGACGTACCAAAATTAAATCCAGAGATTGCTGCAATGTCTACTGACGCACTGGTCCAGAGAGACAACAAATTCATTAGTTTCCAGAATCTTACAGGATCCGCCCTGGTTGTTCTGGGGGCAGCAATCTCCAGATCTTTGGGAGACGATGAAATTGACAAGCTGGAGCTCTTACACAAGCTTTGCGACGCGGCAAAATGATGACCCAAGTCCATCGGGGTCTTTCATCAACCAGACGAGCTTATGTGTCTCCAAGTTTAAACAGACAAGTTCGGGAAGCTCTGGACTCCACAACCCCAGATAAGCTTGTGTATGGTTCTAACCTTCAGAAAAAGTAAAGAAATTCAAGACATTGGCAAAGCTTAGGCAGAATCTAAAGGTGACAACTGCAAACAAACGTGCAAAATCACACCATTTAAACTCGAAGAGCTCGTTTGTGAAATTCTAAAGAACACAAACGAGCATGAAGCCTCGAGCACAGGGCCAAGCAGGCAACAGCAGCAAACAAAGTCACCAACCGAAGCGCAAGAACGTCCTGCAGGCACCTTCACAAGAAGCTCCTCAATGGGAGACCCGGAAATAGGGGTAAGACACTGTGCCGGGATTCTAAGGCACTTTCTGTCAGCCTGGCAATCCATCACCTCCGATTCCTTTATCCTTCAGTGCATCATGGGATACAAAATTCCCTTCATCTCTCCTCTTTTCCAGTCAGAAACCCCAATTCAACCAAGTCTCAGAACTAGAGGGGCAGCACCTGGGGCACGAGATTGATAGGCTGATGCACTTGGGTGCGATAGAGTCCTGTCTTGCCCCTCAGAGTCAATTTATTTCGACATTCTTTCTCATTGACAAACCAAATGACAAAAAACGATTCATTCTTAATTTGAAAAAATTAAATAAATTCATTAACCCTCCACACTTCAAATTGGAGGATATCAGAACAGTGATAAAGCTGATTTCACCGGGGTTCTTTATGGCTAAAATAGAACTCAAGTATGCCTATTTTTTAGTCCCTGTTCACCCAGAAGATATAAAATTCCTTAGATTTTCGTTTGAAGGAAAACTTTTTCAGTTTACCTGCTTGCCATGTGGTTTGTCTACATGTTCGTACGTGTTCACAAAATTGATGAAGCCTGTCATGACTTATCTTAGGACAAAAGGCTTAACCTCCTGCATCTATCTGGATGACATTCTCTGTATTGCACCGACTTTCGCAGATTGTCAAAATAATGTTCAAGAAACTCTCCATCTGCTTTTTAACTTGGGGTTCGTGATTAATAAGGAAAAAAGTCAGCTTAACCCATCCACTCGGTGTGAATACCTTGGGCTTATCGTAGACTCTGAAAAATTTTCACTCCAACAGCCGGAGAGAAAAGGAATCGCCATTAAGTCTCACTTGATCGTTTACAGGCGGGTACTTGTTGCGCAATTAGAGAGTTTGCGGGTCTCATAGGTTCTCTAATTTCCTATTGCCCGGCCATAGCCTATGGCATCCTCTGTTCGAAAAATTTCGAGAGGATAAAACAATCAAGGTTGATAGTTAACGAGGGCGACTCCGATTGTCTGATGACAATTCCTCAATGCGTCCAGCCAGATCTCTCGTGATGGAGTATGCACATTCTGAATTCTGATAGCCCAATCAGAACAAAAAGATTCAGTCGCAAGATTTTCTCCGCCGCATCTCTCACAGACTGGGGGGCAGCATGTGACGAAAAATCGATGGGAGGTCTTTGGTCAGCGGAGGAACGAATGAATCATATCAATCATCTCGAACTGAAGGCTATTTTTCTAGCCCTTCGTTGCTTCGCTGAGGATCTCTCGAATTGTGAAATCCTCCTCAGAGTAGACAACACCACTACAATTTCGTATATCAATAGAATGAGTACCAGAGTATTACACCTAACAAGTTGGCTAGAGAGATTTGGCATTGG
Source organism: Diachasma alloeum (assembly GCF_001412515.2). NCBI lineage: Eukaryota > Metazoa > Arthropoda > Insecta > Hymenoptera > Braconidae > Diachasma > Diachasma alloeum. Next base: position 63,980 of record NW_021680535.1, read on the forward strand.
TGTGAGTCAAGAAACTTCTGGCTCTTCGCGTCCTATATTCCTTCCAAAGAAAATTCGGAAGCAGATCGAGAGTCTAGGAATTTTAACATGGACACCGAGTGGGAGCTGACTAATTATGCGTTCAATCAGATCGTCGATCAATGCGGGGAACCTGAAATCGATATCTTCGCATCTCAAATAAACGCTAAATGCCAACTTTATTATTCATGGCATAGAGATCCGTTTGCACTCAGTATAGACGCGTTTACCATAGACTGGAGCGATCGTTTTTTCTACGTGTTCCTCCCTTTTTCGTTGATTCTTCCCTCCATTGGAAAAATCATTAACGATAAAGCATCTGGTACCATTGTCGTGCCTCAGTGGACTGCTCAGCCCTGGTATCCCTTATTCTTCTCGTACCTAGTAAGTGAACCCCTTTATTTTCAACCATCACCAAACCTATTGCTCTCACCTTGCAGAACTCGCAGTCACTCACTAGCCAAACAAATTACCCTGGTAGCAGGGAATTTGTCCGGCAGGCATATGTAAGGAGAGGTTTTATAGTGTCAGCAGCTGATATTCTGGTCGAGTCGCTCACAGAATCTACACACAAACAATACAACTTCTGTCTCCGAAAGTGGTGGCTCTTTTGCCAGGAGAAACAGACCGATGCCTTCACGGTCTCGAGAGAAAATCTACTAAAATTCTTAACAAAAGATTTCCAGGACGGTGCTTCCCATGGGTCCCTTAATTCAGCTCGATCGGCAATTGCCTTGATATCGGAGGGAAACATAGCAAAAGATCCAGCGGTTCTACGCTTCTTCAAAGGGGTTTTCATGCTACGACCCTCAAAACCCAAATATACTCATACTTGGGACCCAGAAGTCGTCCTATCGTACCTGGAAGATCTCCCACCAAACGAGCAATTGGATCTCCGTCAACTCAGTGAGAAAACCATCTCACTACTCGCATTGGGTACAGCTCACAGGCTACAGACTTTTTCTTTAATACGCACCGCACAAATCCGTGAGACAGAATAAAGACATCTCGTAGGGGAACTCCCCAACCACTCCTGTCGCTACCTTTCCTCAAGGACAGACCTCAAGTTTGTGTGGTTAGCGCGGTCTTATCTTATTTATCTAGGACCAAAGATATTAGGGCCAAAGAACTTAGACTCTTCCTAACTTTTAAGAAACCTCGTGGTGCAGCATCGTCACAAACTCTGGCGAGATGGATAAAGTCCTGTTTATCTAAAGCTGGAATCAATACTGACCAATTCTCAGCATACAGCACGAAGCACGCTGCAACCTCGGCAGCAGCACTGAAAGGTGTGGACACAGACATCATCAGACGTACTGCTGGCTGGTCAGAGAAATCAAACGTCTCCGCTCGTTTTTACAACCGACCAATTGTACCAGACCAGTCAGTATTCGCTAAATCCGTGCTGAATGGTTAAAACCCTACATGTTCGTTCATACTCATTACCTTTATAATTTGCTCCATTGTATTCTCCCCATTTATTAGTTCAAAGTAAATGCTGGCATTTAATAGAAAAAATTGAAAAATTCTCTGAACATCTACAAATATTCAAATCTCGAAGACGAGGCTCGAGTATAATTGTACGATCAAATGAACTTACCTGTAAGTGAAGTTCAATCGTGATTATACGAAAAGCCTCGTCAAGAGATTCAGCCCCACCCGAAAATTCACCCCATCCCCTTCAATTTTCATTCTCTTTCAATTTTTTCTCCGACACTAGCTATCTCTAAACTAATAAAAGTCATGGCCGAGCCCCGTGGTGGGGCCCCTCGGACCGCTCGGTTTTTCGCTTTGGGCTCTAAATTGTGCTTCCATGCAGCCGCAAGCGGGCTACTACAAATATTCAAATCTCTCTACGAGGCTCTTTGTATAATCACGATCGAACTTTACTTACAGGTAAGTTCGTTTGATCGTACAATTATGGCTCTTTATTGTAGCTTCTCTAAAATGGCGTCCATCTTGGCGTCTCTTTTTGTTTTTTGAGTTGAGAAAGTTTGGGTCGGCTTCTCTAATTATTTTTCTGAATTCATTACGATTAATTTCAACTAATTAGAATTGAGATATTAGAGTTTATCGATTTACCACCACTTTTCATGTGAAAATATAATTATGACACCAAATGATTGTAAATTGAAGTATAATCCTGATTTGGACTGAATATCAATCCACCAGACTGCTACTTCTTATTGTTTTGACGAGAAAGAAGCGTTGGAGACCTCATTTAACATTTTTCTGTGAATACTTTGTATTTTTCTTTCTTTTTGACATTATATTTATGTTACTCTACATTATTAACTTTGGTGTTTTATTTGTATGATGATCGGAGATAATCCCAGAGTAGGGGTCGTCCCCCTTCCCCCTCATAACAAGTAGAGCCTAGATGAAATCCTGAGCTAGGGTTCATTTGAGAGTTGTTAAAATTACAAAATAATTTGATGGAGAAGAGTCCATGCACTCTCAAAAATTAAATTCATCGACTGGCATCCAATACGGTAAAGTATCTAATTAAAATAATTTTTGCTCAATTTTAAAAGTACTTACAAACGTCACACATGTATCAGCCTTTTTTTACGGCCTTTTCAGTCCCCTTTTCGGGTCTCAGTTCGGTACTCTATCCAATCCCTAGTAGAAATCCAACCTTGCATATTTCTCGCCGCGAGTTTGCCGTGCGAGATTACGCAGCGCACCGATGCTCCGTTTCAGTGGCGCAGCGAACGCGCGGCGCACAACTCGTGCACTACGTAGGGAAGAGAGCGCACTAGGCTCCGCAGAGTAGCGTGAAGCGAGACTGATGCGGGGTTTGCAAATGTGCATGAGGAGTAGTTCTCATAACCTCCAGTGATAATACTATTCGACGATTGTAAAGTTGTCATTATAACTTTACAATAATGCAAATGAATTAGGGCGAGTACGAAAGTGGTCGATTAAAATTAACTGAGGTTTAGCGAACTTACCCCAAGCGGTTTAACTTCGAAGTTAACTTTGGGTTAAGTTAGCTAAACCTCAGTTAACTTTAATCGACCACTCTCGTACTCGCCCTTAACAAAAAATAACTGTCATAGAAATTGATTTTTCAACAAAAAAAATGTTTACTCTTTCTTCTAACCCCATTCATAATCCACTAATTAATGAATTATTAAACTCGTCCATAATAGAGATAATTGAAAAGTCAATTGAATCAATTGTGGAGATAATTCTAGTCACAAAGTTGGAAAATGCGTGAAATTCAGTTTTTGTTCTTATTTTAGTTTATTGGATTACATTATTACTGAAATAAAATCCTTTTTCTTTCCTAGTCGATAAGCAGCAATCATAAATGGGAGAGAGGAGTAAGAACAATTAGGGATCCAATGAAATTATCCAAAAGCAAGTATTGATAACAATTGAGAAAATCGACAAGTTATATTTTTATCCAATTTTTTATTGTATTTTATGAGATCCTGGGAAACATCTTTTTCCTAAACTCTATATTATGTGAGGTATTTTTCCAAGCGCATCTGCGGGATTCAGACGCGTGGTTCTCCACGAACTTTCAGCGACCCTTTGGACTCTCTCAACCCGAAATTAGAACGACAGGGATAAACGAGAGGAGACAAAATACCAAAAAAGGGCGCCAGTCCTTTTAACCGCCAAAGAACAAGGTCATACCGTTCAGACGCGTTTCACGACTAGCTCAGATAACCGCGGAGGCGTGTGGGAACAGGCTACAATGAGCGTAACTCAACACTATGTAAATTTCAGAAAATAACAAAAAAAAATGTATTTCAATCCAGGAGTTACGGTAGGGACGTTTTATTCGTCCATACGATAGTCAACGTAGAATTTTTTGTACAAATGCGGGAGAGGACTCCCGCGAGCAAAGACGCTACACAAACCAAATTAACTCAAAAGGAAGCAATCTTGCTTCAGTGATTAATTGAACAAACAAGGTTCAATACTTAACCTTAAGTGAGCTTGACAAAAAAAAATTATATAATTCAATTATTGATAATAGCCAACGAAAGAAATAATAATAGTTTTGAAGGTGCGTGGTATAGACGCTAGGACACGAGGATCACCCGTACGCGACGACGATGCGAGAGTCACGACACGAAACTTTATTGGGGAAGATTAACACAATAAATGAGTAATGACCAATTTTTCCCCACACAGAAAATGTCCGGAATAATAATGAATAATAAAGAATCAAAATTATAAGATTAATCAAAGAATTAAGTAGCTGAAGGCTACTGAGTGCCGCCTCACAAGCAGACTCGAATTAAGTCTCAAATGGCCCCAAAATGGACGCCGGAGTGAATTTACTACGAGAATCACGCGTGCACTCACAATGTAATTCGACGCTCACCGTAATTGCGCGAGAAATGCTCCAGGAAGCTCGTCTGGAACCTCTTAGCAGCAGCGACGTCTCGGGGTAGGCCGGAAGAAAATCCGGGCACCACACCACAACAATTCTTTATAACAAAAGAACCAACAAAAGACGCTCAAAGAGCGTTGAAGTGATTTTAATGCGCAGAGCGACTTGACTATTTAAAATCTCAGCGAAGAGTGTCCGCCGGAGCCATACATCGCCCCGAGGAACCTCTAAATCTTTCCTACCCCCACCCCGATCACGCGATGAAGCGCGGAGAATCCGCGTTATTATATGATTTTGAATTGGGAATTTTGAAATTGTCATAATTCCCAATTCCTGAGTCCCAGAGGACTGAGACTTGTGCCGCGCGGTCGGCGGATGTGATCCGCGTTGAACGGCGCAGAAGCCAACATAATCCGATGCTCCCTCAATGTTGCAGCATGAGTTTTTTACTGGGCGGCCTTGCGCCACCGATCCATCGGTGAGGGGTTCGCACGTAGACGCCTGAGATGCCTGCTAGCGTGCGTCGATCGTCTCTCGCTTCCTTCGTGGTGTGAGTCTCCCAGACTCTGTGTGTGCATGCTCGTCGATGTGCTGCTCATCTGCTGTAGCGCCGAATTGTAGCCATTCCCGACGGTGAGCGCGATCGACAGAATTTGAGAAAATAAAAGAAAGTGAATATAAGCAATAAAGAAACTGACAATTGTAGCCCTGGGTGATCCGACTCCTCGCTGGGGTAAAAATATTAATTTTCCCCCCCTGATCCGCGGTCAGTTCAGGCGAGGAACAGTACATGATTTTTATCATGTTACAATTAATATAGGAAAACTGAAATCACAACTTTGTTTGTAAAGTCTATATCAATATAGGAAAACTGAAATCCTTGCCAAGGTGTTTGTGTTCTGGATCGATTAGGTCGATGCCCAAACCAGTCCGAAGCTCGTGTAAGTGATGTACCTATGGCTTTCTCAACGTCCTGGATGCTAGATGCTTTTTTACCTCAAATACACCTGTGATTGATTAAAAATGTGAGAGATAATTTAAAAAGTCAGCATGGTGACTGAAATTTTATTTTCCGATAAGACCATCCCAGAAATGTCTGAAATTTTTCAGAATAATTTTGTTCCCAGTTTGCTTCACTGCATAGCATTCCCAGATCTCTCGCTAAAAGTCATTGGAGAATTCCCGTTGCTTGTTTTCTGGTTGTAATCTCCTTTGGGTTCCAATAGAACTGAATTAGCTTACTCTAAAAATATATAATTTAGTACTGGATAATTTCCTCAATAATGGGTAAAAATAATAGATAGAGTCAATTTCAACTCACGAAATCTTTCCTGCAGGTTTTATTTTCTCCCAGCATAGTGCTAAAATATATCAAGTGTTCAATTGATGAAAGAGGGAACGTCAAATGATATTCCTTACAAAAAGTTTGCAGAAATTCCCTATTTTATGCTCTCACTTTTTATATCCCTTATCATAATTAAATTTTCATAATGTATGCCACAAAACTTGCCAACAAAAACACAAACTCACCACCAGAGATACGCCGGACGTAGTGTAACGTGTGGAGTAACCCCGCGGTGCGCTTCCCGCCGTGCATACCAGCGAGCCTAACGCTGCACTCTCTTGCGCACTCGCAGCGCAAATCTCGCCGGAACCCGTAACCTCGCAGTGTCAGTCAGAATTTCTACTAGGGTGTTAGTAAAATTGAGTTAGAATTCATGTGCCAATACATGTCAAAATGATCGTGGATATTCTAGAAAATGTATCCGTGTTCACGCAAATACGGGGAAAAATTCACGTTTTCCGCAATACAATTCCCAGTACCAGTACTGGGATTTTTTCCTGTCCATCACTTTACGCCTCTTTTCCCGTGCTAGCACTAGAATTATTCTAAAAAAATTTCTCTCCATATGATGGAAAAGACGGAAGGATATAGTGGCTATATTCTTGACTATTAATGCCGTTCGTTAACTATTAACGAATAATGTTAATAGTTGAGAAGCCTCGTTAACAGAAACTAAATCCTTGTATCAGTGTACAGGATGACGTCAACACCGTGTTTACAAATTGTTAGGAGATAGAGAATGCAAAATCATGAATTCAATGGCACTAGAATTATAAAATTACGATAATCGGCTTTTGAATAGTGAGCGGTACAATTCTTCAATGATTTAGCCAATAATATTATGGTAGACCCCCGCCACGCTGGCATGATTGAAGATCGCAATGTCAAGGCTGATACATACCGATGTCGGTGGCCGAGTGGGCTAGACGTAAGCCTAGTGTGCAAAAGGTTGTCAGTTCGATTCCCAGTGGAACGAAATTTTTCAACGGAAGGCTCTGGCGCGCGGGAGGTAGATAATAGAATAACCGTCTGTACCGGCATGGGTTTCCGGTGGCTTCCTATGTTCTATTGGAGTACGAATGCGATACAGTGCAGAATCCACAGCCGCATACATAGGGTTCCCTAGTAGACATTCTCACTGACGCTGCGCGATGTGGCGAGATTTGCTCTGCGAGTGCGCAGGAGAGTACGGCATTAGGCTCGCTCGCATGGATGGCGGCAAGCGCGCCGCGGGGTTACTCTACACGTTACACTACAATCGAAGTATCTATGGTAGTGAGGTTAAGTGTTTTTATTGACAAGTTTTGTGGCATACATAGTTTTGTGAAAATTTAATTGTGATAAGCCATATAAAAAGTGGGAATAAAAGTGTCAAAATACAAATCAACCTTCGTAAATTGTTGCAACATGAAACCTTGCGGTCTTGACGCGGTGCATGATCTTCGAATTTGGGCAGTCCAGTGGCAAATTACAGATGTATGTTTGGATGGACTGTTGAAGATCCTAAAAAAATACTTTCTCCCACAAATACTCGTCACAGCGAAAACATTCCTTAAAACAGCATCATTTGAATTCAATGTTTAAATAATTCCTGATGCTGATGAGAAATCAGAAGTAGAATTTGTTTACTTGGGGATGCAAGAGGCTATTTCTGCAGTTGTTGATCCGAATGTGCATTATGGTGAGTGGATTATGAATGGGGTTAGGAGAAAGAGTAAACATTTTTTTTCTTGCAAAATCAATTTCTATGACAATTATTTATCGTTAATTCATTTGCATTATTGTGAAGTTATCATTATCACTGAAAGTTATGAGGACTGCGGCTCATGCAACCCCCGCATCAGTCTCGCATCACGCTACTCTGCGGAGTCTAGTGCGCTCCCTTCCCTACGTGGCGCACGAGCTGTGCGCCGCGCGTCCGCTGCGCGGCTGAACCGCAGCATCGGTGCCCTGGGTAATTTCACACGGTAAACCCGCGGCGAGAAATATGCAAGGTTCGATTTCTACTAGGGGCATCGGTTTTTTATACGAGAATAATTTCACCCAGTCATTTCTACACCACAAAGCTATTAAAAAATCCCCGATAATTTTGGATCATTCGAGATATTCATACGGGTGCTATGTTATTCCAGATGTTTCCACACATGTGAGTCGCTTATATATTCTCCTGTGTGCGTTAACTACGGTGATAAATATTTTAACTCGCATTCGGAAGGGTTATAGATGACAAAATAGTCAATAAGTTGTAACTAGCTATGCCTCTACATCCCTGAATAAGTGATCAAGGAGGACAGAAGCAAAAGTGGATAATATATGTAATAATAAAAATGAAAACTAAAAATATGAAAGAGAAATCGGCAGATTAAACGACAAATCATTTGGAGGACTCGATTTCTTTACATCCCTTTACATTGAGCAATGATCAATACTAGTAGAGAAAATTACAAAGTGAACCACGAACATTTAATTGATTAAATTATCAAAGAAAATAAATGGATGAATTAATTTTTTAATTTTATTTCATGAATTGAATTGGTTTCATAAATTATTTCACTTGAAATGAAAATTCAATTAATTGGAAAGGAAGGAAAGGGGAGTAGTTATCTACCTCGTAATAAGGAGCTTGCACGGAATACAAATTTCCTTAATTGCTCGATTCCTATTCCTATAGGAACAGCTGTCGATATTTTATGGTACACTGAGAGACAAAAGTACATTTTACAACCAACGTTTCCTTGATACAAGAAGATATTCTCTTGTCAATTTTAAAAATCGTGAAATCTTCTGATCAATAATTTCGTTCTCCGACTGAGAGAAAAAAGTTTACCAACAGAATGAGATTCTCTTGTCGCGAGAGAATTTTCAAGCGTTGGGAAGACTAGAAATGATGTCCTTCTCCTAACTTCAAGTAGTTTGCGTTATATCTAGAATTTTTTTTCATCAGGACTTTGAATACATAAAATCTTGCACAAAGAGCACAGCACTTGAGGTCAATTGTATATACACTTCAATTGATAATGAAAGTGTTCATCGTGCAATCGAAACAAGAATTCTTCAGTTGGAGATGATGAGTGATTCGATCGGGAAAGTGTGAATTCTCACAATCTATTAAATTCTAGATATAACGAAAACTATATGAATTTATGGGAAGACCTATGCTAGGACTTAACAATTTTCTCGGGACAAGAGAATCTCATCCTGTTGAAAGACTTCTTTCTCTCAGTCTCAGCACAAAATTATTTTCCAGGAGATTTCACGATTATGGAAATTGACAAAAGAATATTTTCTTGTGTATCAAAGAAACCATCTTTGTCAAAAGTAATTTTTTCTCTCAGTGTACACATGGAAAAACCTGAACGTAAATTACGTTTCTATCAGCGTTGTTTACCCTCAGCGCGGACCCGTAAATTGCACTTGATGTCGCGGTAAATAGCGGACACATCTTTACAAATTACGATTACTTATTCGTAAATTACGATACGAATTTTCTACACATTTTACGTTTACTCATTTGCAATTTACGAGGATTTTTCTGTCATATTTCATAGGTTTGCTCATTTGCAATTTACGAGGATTTTTCTGTCATATTTCATAGGGATAGAAAGTTACCTTCTGTCCGTTCATAGAACCAATAAAAAGTAATGACTGAAAATGTGAAACTTCCTTCCATAATTGGTATTGTTCAGGTATACTTCTGAGCCAAATTCCAGCTCAATCGGTCCAGTCGGAGAAACCCGGGAAAAATGAGACGCCGAGGCACAATCGGATCCTGTTTCCAATTTTGATTTCCATCAAATTTCGATTGAATAGCGTGAGAGAAATCATATAGCTCCAGGAATGAGGTCCATATACGAGTCAAACATACTAAACTTAATATTAACCCCTCACGTACGGGGCTCTTTTCTCACCAAGCATAGCATACGCACAATGCAACTCGAATTCTATTATTTCTAATCACCAGAAAATTATTTAATATTATATTATTATATTATTTAATATTATTTGCCGTGAGAAGGACGCTGGCGATATACAATCGTATACATATACCTGTAATAATAGTAATACGAATAATGATAGTAATAATCAAATATAATAATTATAAAACTGAAAAATTAATTATTTGAAACAATCATAATTCTTTGCAATAAAATATAAGAATAGTTTTTTTAGTATTACTAGATTAGTCCGCGCGCTCCGTGCGTATGTCCTACTCGATGAGGCTCACTATATGTCAATTGTAGTGAATAGTGTTACATATTATATATTTCAGGAATGGATTGTATTTTTTTTATGTAGAATACATCCAGTGTGACGTTTTTTGAAGCCAATCTAGTTGCCGCATTGTGTCATTAGAGTCTTTGTGAATGATTATAGCATACATTAAAGATATTACGATAATAGTAGATTATATTATATTCTATACTATATTATATATATTATATTATATATATTATGTATAATATATAATATATAATAGAGTACTATATGCGTTATAAAATATAATGTACATAATAACAAAAATTAACTAATAAACTGAAAACAATAACATGCATTGAGTATACAATATTGTGCTATATATTACATACACGATTATATATGTACTAGGGGGCTTCGCCCCCTGCTCGCTCCGCTCGCCAACCCGGGGGGGCTTTGCCCCCCCCCACTCGCTTCGCTCGTTCCCCCCCCCGTCCGTGTGACCGCAGCAGTGTGACCGTACCCATAAACATCTTCCATATGAGCACCCCCTAATATAGTAATCCTCCATAAATATCGATATCCCCTTTATGACCACCCCCTCATATAGACATCCCTTATAAATACACGCACCTCCTCGTATAGGCACCCAGCGTCCCCTGAATTTGAGCGTCCCCTGAATTTAAGCATCCCCTGAACTTGAGTGTCCCCTGAATTTTTCGCCTTATTTTTTTATTTATATAGAGAGATACTGTATTATAAGATAGTATTATCGTAATATCTTTAATCTATGCTATCATCATTTATAAATATCTAATGACACAATACGGCGAATAGATTGGCTTCAAAAAATGTTACACTCGATTTTTTATTAAAGGATTGTCAGACTGCTATGTAATTGAAGATGGCGTATCCCACTGTCCAATAATATTTGTGTGATTGAGCTACCATCCATGGATTTAGAATTAATCAATTTTGAACGTAATCATACGATTTGGCATGGGTCGGTTTGTGGTATGGAGCCCCTCCTTGAGGAAATAAAAATCACATTCTTAATTCTCAAAAAATTGAAGAAGTTCAGTTGTTTCACAAGAACGGGCATTGAATAGGCTACGTGCGTGTCCCATCATAAAACTGAGTGTCACATAATCATGAATGTCAAACTGAGGAAGCAGGACAATCATAGGAAACTGACAGCAAACCGGGGATTTTTCTTGTGGAAAAATTATTCAATTATTTCCCTCATATAGAGGTCCGGAAAGTCGATGGATAGAATATAGCATTCCGCTTTCCAAGTAATTTATGCCTTAAAAACATCTAAGTTTGACCGAGTAGAATAGCCCAGGGGATAATGTAGATGCCCTTTTTCAATTTAACGATGTTGGACTGTTTCGAGCTGTATTGTTCGATCTATATGACTTCCACCATGTCATTCAATCCAAATATGACGACAATCAAAATTTCAATGGGGGTTTCACGTTGCCCGCAGTTTCCTTATGCCCCGGTTTCCCTTATCATCGTTCGCGATCGAAGACCGCGAAAGCCCGACAGTGAAAAAAGTTCTAGGAAAAGTACTAAATTCAGTTTTCGCTCCACTTTTAATTTTTGCGAGATGTTACGTAAAAATTCCCGAGAGAGTATTTTATCTCAGGATTTTGTTTCGTCACGTAATTTTTTCTGAAGCTTCTCCAACTCGTTTGGTCCGAGGACTATATTTTATTCTAGGGCTATAGTTGTTTCCACTTCTATATTTGGCCGCAGGACTGTATTTAGTTCAAGGACTACACTGGTAAAAGTATTTCGGAATTTGAGGAGTTGCTGAGTTTGTATCTTCAATGGTGTAAATTTCAATCCAATTAAGATTTAAACCTTTATGTATTTCATTATTCATGTCGGAAGATCAACAAAATTTATTTCGATTGGGCGATGGTGGGCATTCCCGTAATCCAGTGGATCCTTGAACGTATTTTTTTTAAGGCCTTCGAGTCTCTTTCCGGGTTCCATTCGGCACTTTATTTAAGGATGTTCGACACCCTTTTAGCCAAAATTGACGTTGTTTTCATTTTTCTGGCAAATTATCGATGGGAGTGACGTGAAAAAATATAACGATTTTGTGGTTTGTCATTCTTTAATGGCTCACGAAGTTGCGTAGTGGTGCGATAATTTTCATGCGTTTTTTCTACAGTTTTGTGATTCTTTTTAAAAGTTTAGAGAAAACGCAGGAAAATGTTCGCACCACCTTAAAATTTCGTCAGTCATTAAATAATGACAAATCGCAAAAACGTTATATTTTTTTACGTCAATTCCATCATACGTTTGCCAGAAAAATTAAAAAAACGTGAATTTTGGCAGAAAGGGTGTATCCCACGTACGAAATGCCAGTGTTGGAGAAACGGGCCAAGCCTGGCACAAGCCTGGGCTTGCCAAGCCTCGGCGCCCAGGCTTGGACCGAGGTTCGGCCATCCCTGGGGACCAGGGCTTGAGTCTCGGGAGAAGGGCAGGTAACCGAGCCTTGGTTGACAGATCTGGCCCAGCCTTGGCCGGACACTGGCATGCCGGAGCTCGATAACCAAGCCTCAGCCAGCGGTGGCCCGGAGCTTGGTCATTGGGCTCCAGCCGTTGGTGTAACTGTAAGGGTTAAGTCGTAAGGGTGAGATGATGAGAATGGAATCATAGGGGTGGAATCATAAGGGTAAAATCTGAAGAGTAAAATTGTAAGGGTCAAATCGCAATAATGGAAAGGGGCGAAAAAATCATAAGGCTGACATTC